>NC_060069.1:38272500-38566624 GCF_922984935.1 Meles meles
CATCAAGATCAAAAGCTTCTGCACAGCAAAGGAAACCATCAACAAAACAGAGAGGCAACCCACAGAATGTGAGAAAATATTTGCAAATGACAGTACAGACAAAGGTTGATATCCAGAATCTATAAAGAACTCCTCAGACTCAACACACACAAACAGATAATCATATCAAAAAATGGGGAGAAGATATGAACAGACACTTCTCCAATGAAGACATACAAATGCTATCAGACCCATGAAAAAATGTTCATCATCACTAGCCATCAGGGAGATTCAAATTAAAACAACATTGAGATACCACCTGACAGAATGGCCAAAATTAGCAAGACAGGAAACAACGTGTGTTGGAGATGTTGTGGAGAAGGGGGAACCCTCTTACACTGTTGGTGGGAATGCAAGTTGGTGCAGCCACTTTGGAGAAGAGTGTGGTGATTCCTGAAGAAATTAAGAATAGAACTTCCCTATGACCCTGCAATTGCACTGCTGGGTATTTACCCCAAAGATACAGATGTAGTGAAAAGAAGAGCCATCTGTACCCCAATGTTTATTGCAGCAATGGCCACGGTCGCCAAACTGTGGAAAGAACCAAGATGCCCTTCAACGGATGAATGGATAAGGAAGATGTGGTCCATATACACGATGGAATATTATGCCCCCATCAGAAAGATGAATACCCAACTTTTGTAGCAACATGGACGGGACTGGAAGAAATTATGCTGAGCGAAATAAGTCAAGCAGAGTCAAGTATCATATGGTCTCACTTATTTGTGGAACATAACAAAGAACACGGTGGACATGGGGAGATGGAGAGGAGAGGGAGTTGAGGGAAACTGGAAGGGGAGTTGAACCTTGAGAGACTATGGACTCTGAAAAACAACCAGAGGGTTTTGAAGGGGCGGGTTGTGGGAGGTTGGGGGAACCAGGTGGTGGGTAATACGGAGGACATGTATTGCATGGAGCACTGTGTGTGGTGCCAAAACAATGAATACTGTTATGCTGAAAGAAATTTTTAAAAAAAAGGAAAAAAAAGAAAAAAGCATTAGTGACAACTTAGAATCTCTAAGGGGAGAAATGATATCTAATCAGGCTGAACTTAAAAATGCTGCGAATGAAATGCATTCTAAATGGGATTCTCTAATAGCCGGGTAAACGAGGCGGAAGAATGAATAAGTCATCTAGAAGATAAGCTGGTAGAAAGACAGGAAGCTGAGGGAGAAGAGATAGGCAGCTAGTAGCCCATGAAAATATACTTAGATCATTGATGCTGTGAAATGTTCCCATGTCAAAATTACTGAGATCCCCGAGTTGCTGGGAGAGATTGGAAGAGAGGGCTAGAACATATATTTGAGCAAATCATCGCTGAGAACTTCCCTAATCTTGGGGAAAGAAAGAAGCGTTCATGTCCAAGAGGCAGAGAGGATCCCTCCCCAAATCAATAAAAGTAGACAAACACCCTGGCATATAATTGTGAACCTTGCAAATCTTAGAGCCAAAGAAGTTATCCAGAGAGCAGCTAGGGGTAAGAGATTTCTTATGTAATGGGGGAGGACCATCAGAATAACATCAGACCTATCCACAGAGACATGTCAAGCCACAAAGGGCTTCTGTAGTGGCAAATCCATACTCGGACTACTAAATGAGAACATGCAGCCAAGGATACTTTATCCAGCAAGGCTCTCATTCAGAATGGATGGAAAGATAAAGAGCTTCCAGGACTGGCAGAAGCCAAAAGGTTATGTGACCACCAAATCAGCCCTTGAAGAAAGGTTAATGGGATCCTATAAAAGAAGAAATATCCCAAGAGTCACATGGACAGAAATTATCAGAAACAAAATGTAGAAAATTAATAGGGATATTACAGGCCATCCGATGACACTAAATTTATATCTTTCAATAGTTATTCTTATTGTGAATGGACTGAATGTTCCCATCCAGAGACATAGAGTTACAGATTGGGGGGGGGGGGGGAGGAGGACCAATCCATATGCTGTCTACAATAGACTCATTTTGAACCTAAAGACACCTCCAGATTGACAGTGAGGGGATAGGGAACCATTTATCATTCCAACAAGACTTGAAAAAAGCTAGGGTAGCAATCTTTATATTAGACAAATTAAATTTTAAAACAAAGACTGTAGTAAGAGATGTAGAGGGACACCATATCATATTTAAAGGGTTTATCTAACAACAAGAAAATCTAACACTTGTAAATATCCATGTCCCAAACATGGGAACAGACACTACATAAACCAACTAATAACCGAAATAAAGAAACATATTGATAATAATACATTAATAGTAGGACTTAACACTCTACTCACAGCAATAGACAGATCATCTAAGCAAAAAATCAACAAAGACACAAGAATTTTGAAGGACACATTGGACCAGATGGACTTTGTAGATGTATTCAGAACATTCCACCCTAAAACAACAGAATGCTCATTCTTCTTGAGTGCACATGGAACTTTCTCCAGAATAGACCACATACTGGGTCACATATCATCTCAAGAGATAGCAAAAGATTGAGATTATTCCCTGCATATTTTCAGACCACAATGCTTTGAAACTGGAACTCAATCACTAAGAAAAATTTGGAAGGAAAACAAACACTTGGAGGTTGAAAAGCATCCTGCTAAAGAGTGAATGGGTCAACCAGGAAATTACAGGGGAACTAAAACAATTCGTGAAAACCAATGAAAATGAAAAGACACCAGTTCAGAACCTATGGGATACTGCAAAGGCAGTCTTCGGCAGAAGTACATAGCCATCCAATACTCTCCCAAAAAACTAGAAAAATCGCAAATGGACAAGCTAACCTTACATCTAAAGGACCTGGGAAAAGCACAGCAAATAAAGCCTAAACCAAGCAGGAGAAGAGAAAAAATAAACATGGGAGTGAAACTCAATGATACAGAAACTAGAAAAAGAGTAGAACATATCAATGAAACTAGAAGCTGAATCATTTAAAGAATTCATAAGATCAATAACCCTCTGGCCAGTCTTATCCAAAAGAAAAGAGGAACAACCCAAATTAATAAAATCATGAAGGAAAGGGGAGAGATCATGACCAATATCAAGGAAATAGAAACAATCTTTAGAACTTATTACCAGCAGCTATATGCCAACAAACTAGGTAATCTGGAAGAAATTGATGCATTTCTGAACACTTATAAACTACTAAGACTGAAACAGGAAGAAACAGACAATCTGAACAGACCAATAACCAGGAAGGAAATTGAAACAATAATGAAAAACCTTTCAAAAAACAAGAGTCCAGGGCCAGATGGCTTCCCAGTGGAATTCTACCAAACATTTAAATAAGAAACCATACCTTTTCTACTGAAGCTGTTCCCAAAAAATAGAAACAGAAGGAAAACTCTCAAAAGTCCTTCTATGAGGCCAACATTACACTGATTCCAATACCAGACAAAGACCCCAGCGAAAAGGAGAAATACAGACCAATATCCCTGAAGAACATGGATGCCTAAATACTCAAAAAGATCTTAGCCAATAGGATTCCACATTAAAAGAATTATTCACCATGACCTGGTGGTGTTTATTCCTGAGATGCAAGGGTGGCTCAACATTCGCAAACCAATCATTGTGATAGATCACATTAGCAAAGAAGAGACAAAACCATATAATCCTCTCAATTGATGCACAAAAGCATTTGACAAAATAGAGCATCCTTTCTTGATTAAAACTCTTCAATGTATAGAGATAGAGGGAACGTGACTTA
The DNA here is from genome assembly GCF_922984935.1 of Meles meles. NCBI lineage: Eukaryota > Metazoa > Chordata > Mammalia > Carnivora > Mustelidae > Meles > Meles meles. The sequence continues at coordinate 38,276,240 of NC_060069.1, forward strand.
TATCATAAAAGTCATCTATGAAAAGCCTGCAGCAAATAACATTCTTGATGGGGGAAAACCTCACCATTTTCCCCTCAAGGTCAGGAGCACAGGGAGGCCCACTCTCACCACTTCTGTTCAACATTGTTCTAGAAGTCAGCCTCATCAATCAGGCAACAACAACAACAACAAAGGCATTCATACTGGCAAAAAAAAAGTCAAAATCTCTCTCTTCACATGATACCTTATGTGGAAAACCCAAAAGACTCCACCCCCAAATTGCCTGAACTCATACATAAATTCAGCAATGTTGCAGGATACAAAATCAATGCACAGAAATCAGTGGCATTTCTATACACTAACAATGTGACTGGTGAAAAAGAAATTAAGGAATTGAACCCATCAACAATTAATTGATTGAATTAACAATCCCAATAACCAAAGTTGGAGGTATCAAGTTGCCTGTCTTCAAGCTATATTAACAAAGCTGTGCTCACCAAGACAGCATGATGCTGGCACAGAAAGAGACACATAGACCAATGGAACAGAATAGAGACCCCAGAAATGGACCCTCGACTCTGTGGTCAACTAAATTTTGACAAATCAGGAATGAATATCCAATGGAAGAAAGAGAGTTCCTTCAATAAATGGTGCCAGGAAAACTGGACAACCACATGCAGAAGAATGAAATGGGAACATTCTCTTTCACCACAAAGAAAGATAAAGTCATAATGAAAGACCTACATATCAGACAGGCAGCTATCAATATCCTAAAGGAGACCATGGGCAGTAACCACTTCGACATCAGCTACAAAGACTTATTTCAACATGTCCATAAAGACAAGAGAAACAAAAGCAAAAATGAACATTTTGGACTTTATCAAGATAAAAACCTTTTGCACAGCAAAGGAAACTGTCAACAAAACTAAGAGGCAACACACAGAATGGGAGAAGATATTGCCAAATGACATTAAGATAAAGGGCTGGTATCCAAGATCTATAAAGAACTTAGCAAACTAAACAGCCAAAAAACCTAATAATCCAGTCAAGAACTGCGCAGAAAATATGAACAGACATTTCTCCAAAAAAGACCTACAGGGGCGCCTGGGTGGCTCAGTGGGTTAAAGCATCTGCCTTCAGCTCGGGTCATGATCCCAGGGTCCTGGGATTGAGCCCCGCATCTGGCTCTCTGCTCGGCGGGGAGCCTGCTTCCTCCTCTCTCTCTCTCTCTCTCTCTCTGCCTACTTGCGATCTCTCTCTGTCAAATAAATAAATAAATAAAATCTTTAAAAAAAAAAAGTCCTACAGAAGACCAATAGACACATGAAAATTGTTCATCACTAGCCAACAGGGAAATTACAAGTGACAACCATATTGAGATACCACTTACACCAGTTTGAATGGCCAAAATTAACAAGACAGGAAAAACAAGTGATGGTGAGGATATGGAGAAAGAGGAACCCTCTTTTTATTTATTTATTTATTTATATTTGTTTATTTACACTATAACAGTGTTCATTGTTTTGGCATCACACCCAGTGCTCCATGCAGTACGTGCCCTCCCTATAACCCACCACCTGGTTCCTCAACCTCCCACCCCACCCCCCCACCCCCCCCCCGCCACCCCTTCATAACCCTCTGGTTGTTTTTCAGAGTCCATAGTCTCTCATGGTTCATCTCCCCTTCCAGTTTCCCTCAACTCCCTCTCCTCTCCATCTCCCCATGTCCTCCCTGTTATTTGTTATGCTCCATAAATAATTGATACCATATGATACTTGACTCTCTCTGCTTGAATTATTTCGCTCAGCATAATTTCTTCCAGTCCCGTCCATGTTGCTACAAAAGTTGGGTATTCGTCCTTTCTGATGGAGGCATAATACTCCATTGTGTATATGGACCACATCTTCCTTATCCATTCATCTGTTGAAGGGCATCTTGGTTCTTTCCACAGTTTGGCGACCATAGCCATTGCTGCAATAAACATTGGGGTACAAATGGCCCTTCTTTTCACTACATCTGTATCTTTGGGGTAAATACCCAGCAGTGCAATTGCAGGGTCATAGGGAAGCTCTATTCTTAATTTCTTCAGGAATCTCCACACTGTTCTCCAAAGTGGCTGCACCAACTTGCATTCCCACCAACAGTGTAAGAGGGTTCCCCTTTCTCCACATCCTCTCCAACACACATTGTTTCCTGTCTTGCTAATTTTGGCCATTCTAACTGGTGTTAGGTGGTATCTCAATGTTGTTTTAATTTGAATCTCCCTGATGGCTAGTGATGATGAACATTTTTTCATGTGTCTGATAGCCATTTGTATGTCTTCGTTGGAGAAGTGTCTGTTCATATCTTCTGCCCATTTTTTGATGTGATTATCTGTTTTGTGTGTGTTGAGTTTGAGAAGTTCTTTATAGATCCTGGATATCAACCTTTTGTCTGTACTGTCATTTGCAAATATCTTCTCCCATTCCGTGGGTTGCCTCTTTGTTTTGTTGACTGTTTCCTTTGCTGTGCAGAAGCTTTTGATCTTGATGAAGTCCCAAAAGTTCATTTTTGCTTTTGTTTCCTTGGCCTTTGGAGACATATCTTGAAAGAAGTTGCTGTGGCTGATATCGAAGAGGTTACTGCCTATGTTCTCCTCTAGGATTCTGATAGATTCCTGTCTCACGTTGAGGTCTTTTATCCATTTCGAGTTTATCTTTGTGTATGGTGTAAGAGAATGGGCGAGTTTCATTCTTCTACATATCGCTGTCCAGTTTTCCCAGCACCATTTATTGAAGAGACTGTCTTTTTTCCATTGAATATTTTTTCCTGTTTTGTCGAAGATTATTTGACCATAGAGTTGAGGGTCCATATCTGGGCTCTCCACTCTGTTCCACTGGTCTATGTGTCTGTTTTTATGCCAGTACCACGCTGTCTTGGTGATCACAGCTTTGTAGTAAAGCTTGAAATCGAGTAACGTGATGCCGCCAGTTTTGTTTTTGTTTTTCAACATTTCCTTAGCAATTCGGGGTCTCTTCTGACTCCATACAAATTTTAGGATTATTTGCTCCAGCTCTTTGAAAAATACTGGTGGAATTTTGATCGGAATGGCATTAAAAGTATAGATTGCTCTAGGCAGTATAGACATTTTAACAATGTTTATTCTTCCAATCCAAGAGCATGGAACAGTCTTCCATCTTTTTGTGTCTTCTTCAGTTTCTTTCATGAGTGTTCTGTAGTTCCTCGAGTACAGGTCCTTTACTTCTTTGGTTAGGTTTATGCCCAGGTATCTTATGGTTTTTGGTGCTATAGTAAATGGAATCGATTCTCTAATTTCCCTTTCTGTATTTTCATTGTTAGTGTATAAGAAAGCCACTGATTTCTGTACATTGACTTTGTATCCTGCCACGTTACTGAATTGCTGTATGAGTTCTAGTAGTTTGGGGGTGGAGTCTTTGGGGTTTTCCATATAAAGAATCATGTCATCTGCGACGAGAGAGAGTTTGACTTCTTCCTTGCCAATTTGGATACCTTTTATTTCTCTTTGTTGTCTGATTGCCGTTGCTAGAACTTCTAATACTTTGTTGAACAAGAGTGGTGAGAGTGGGCATCCTTGTCGTGTTCCTGATCTCAACGGGAAGGCTGCAAGCTTTTTCCCATTGAGGATGATATTTGCTGTGGGTCTTTCATACATAGATTTTATGAATTTCAGGAATGTTCCCTCTATCCCTATACTTTGAAGCGTTTTTATCAGGAACGGATGCTGGATTTTGTCAAATGCTTTTTCTGCATCAATTGAGAGGACCATGTGGTTCTTCTTTCTTCTCTTATTGATGTGTTCTATCACACCGATTGATTTGCGAATGTTGAACCAAACTTGCAACCGAGGGATGAATCCCACCTGGTCATGGTGGATAATCTTTTTAATGTGCTGCTGGATCCTGTTTGCTAGGATCTTGTTGAGAATCTTTGCATCCATATTCATCAGTGATATTGGTCTGAAATTCTCCTTTTTGATATGGTCTTTGCCTGGTTTTGGGATCAGGTAATGCTGGCTTCATAAAAAGAGTCTGGAAGTTTTCCTTCTGCTTCAATTTTTTGGAACAGCTTCAGGAGAATTGGTGTTATTTCTTCTTTGAAAGTTTGGTAGAATTCCCCAGGGAATTCGTCAGGTCCTGGGCTCTTGTTTTTTGGGAGGTTTTTGATCACTGCTTCAATCTCATTACTAGATATCCATCTATTCAGGTTGTCAATTTCTTCCTGGTTCAATTCTGGGAGTTTGTAGCTTTCCAGGAATGCATCCATTTCATCTAGGTTGCTTAGCTTATTGGCATATAACTGTTGGTAATAATTTCTGATGATTGTTTCTATTTCCTTGGTGTTAGTTGTGATCTCTCCCTTTTCATTCATAATTTTATTAATTTGGGCTTTCTTTCTTTTCTTTTGGATTAGTGTGGCCAATGGTTTATCGATCTTATTCTTTCAAAAAACCAGCTTCTAGTTTCATTGATACGTTCTACTGTATCTCTCGTTTCTACCTCATTGATCTCTGCTCTAATCTTGATTATTTCCCTTCTTGCATGTGGAGTTGGTTTGATTTGTTGTTGATTCTCAAGTTCTTTAAGGTGTAGAGACAGCTGGTATTCTGGATTTTTCAGTGTTTTTGAGGGAGGCTTGGATAGCTATGTATTTCCCCCTTAGAACCGCCTTTGCTGTATCCCATAGGTTTTGGACTGAGGTGTCTTCATTCTCATTGGTTTCCATGAATTGTTTAAGTTCATCTTTGATCTCCTGGTTGATCCAAGCATTCTTAAGCAAGGTGGTCTTTAGCTTCCAGGTGTTTGAGTTCCTTCTGAACTTTTCCTTGTGATTGAGCTCCAGTTTCAAAGCATTGTGATCGGAGAATATGCAGGGAATAATGTCAGTCTTTTGGTATCGGTTGAGTCCTGCTTTGTGACCCAGTATGTGGTCTATTCTGGAGAAGGTTCCATGTGCACTTGAGAAGAATGAGTATTCTGTTGTTTTAGGGTGGAATGTTCTGTATATGTCTATGAGGTCCATCTGGTCCAATGTTTCATTCAATGCTCTTATTTCTTTATTAATTTTCTGCTTTGATGATCTGTCTATTTCTGAGAGAGGCATATTAAGATCTCCTACTATTATTGTATTCATATCAATATAACTCTTTATCTTGATTAACAATTTTCTTATGTAATTGGGTGCTCCCATATTGGGGGCATAGATAACAATTGTTAGATCATCTTGGCGGATAGTAAGAGGAACCCTCTTAAACTGTTGGTGGGAATGGAAGCTGGTTTAGCACTCTGGAAAACAGTGTGGCATTTTCTCAGGACATTAAAAACAGAACTCCCCTATGAGCCAACAATTGCACTAGTGGGGATTTACCCCAAAGATACAGAGGTAGTGAAAAGATGGGACAAAGGTACCCCAATGTTCATAGCAGCAATGTCCACACTGTGGTAGAAACTGAGATGTTCAACCGATGTATGGATAGAGAAGGTGTGGTCCATATATACAATGGAATATTACTCAACCATAGGAAAAGATAAGTGCTCACCATTGGAATCAACATGAATGGAACTGAAGGGGATTGTGCTAATAAATAAGTCAAGCAGAGAAATACAATTATCATATGGTTTCACTCATAAGGAATAACATGAAAGATCACAGGTGAAGGGAGGGAAAACTGAAGGGGAAGAAATCAGAGAGGGAGACAAACTATGAGAGACTATGGACTCTATGTGTTACAGAAGTGATGGGGGTAGGGAGGATGGGCTAACCAAATGATAGGTTGTGACGAGCACTGGGTGTTATACATTAAGTAATGAGTCACTTGAACACTAGATCAAAGTAATAGTGTACAGGGGGGGAGCAAGATGGCGGGGAAGTAGGAGGAGGCACCATTTCAACCTGTACCCTAAAGTGAGCTGATTACCTACCAAAGAACTCCGACCACCCATGAAATCAGCCTGAGATCAGAATTATACACGTCTGGATCTCTACTGGAGCAGAAGACGCCAGTGGCAGGTAAAGCAGACTGGGAGCATCGGACTGATATCGGAAGATAAACAAAAGGGGGAGGGAGCCACCAGAGGTGACCGATTGGAAAGTAACACCCCAACACGAGAGTGCTCTGCGTCTGGGGACCAGCATTAACTTGGAGTCTGGTTGAAAGCACTCAAAAAACAAACAGCAAAGGATCACGGTGGGGGGTGGGTAATAGTGGGAACCTGGGTGGTTAGGGTCAGGGACCTAAGTCCCCGGACCCAGGACAGCCTCCCCTGGTGCTGAGCCAGAGAGAGTGCGGCGGAGAAATCAGGTCTCGGTCCCTGAGCCGCGAGTGCACCTGAACGCCAGCGCGCCTGAGAACGAGTGGGGTCTGTCTCCCGTGAGGGGCTGGGAGCCTGGCCAGACGGCAATCCTGAAACGCGCGCGTCCCACACCCTCCCTTGGGATAGGTGCTCATAGGCGCTAGCCTGGAGCTCTGGCAGCAGGAAAAACCAGACATTCCCAGCCCGGGACAGCGGGAAAATTTCAGTGCGCGATCTCTGCTCGGAACCTCTCTGGCGGTCTGGAGCTGCCTAGACAGCCACCGCTGCCCTGGTTTTGGGCACAATGAGGAGCTCCTGCATCCCCAGGGACAGTGACCCAGAACCAACTCTGCCAGCAGCTTTTGCAAAACAGTCTGAGGCTTCTCTCTGAGAGGGAGGTTGGGGTGCTGTTTGCTCTCCTCTAAACCTCCAAAACCATCAAAAGCTGTCAAGGCAAGAGAAAGCAGATGAAAGAACATAAAAACCCCCAGAGAACAAAAGGCTGAAAAAAAAAAAACAGTTTCCTGAAAAAAAAAGAGCTCACCCCCTTGAGGGGAGTGGGAGGACCTAACTCAGGGAACATCATTGTCTGAAAACCCACGTGGCAGGCCCCTCCCCCAGAAAACCAACCAGGAAGGAAGGAAAAAAAAAAAAAGACTACAAGAGAACAACCACCACTACTTCATAAATACAACTTTTATTTTTAACTATTTACTAATATTCTGGTTCTTTTTTTTTATACATACAGATAATTTTTTAACCTATTTACCATCACACTGAGATGTCCAGTACATCAAATTCTTTAATAACCTTCTAACCTGAAATTTTTGATACATACACCCGTGTTTTTCTTTTGTTTTTCTATTTTTTTAATTTTAACTTAGTTTAGTCTAGTTTATTCTTTTTTTAATTTTTATTTTCTACTATACATATAGAGTTAAACTTCAAGGTAACCCCCTTTCCCCAATCAATGCTACCCCTATAGGCAAACCAGTTTCTAATCCCCCTGTAACTTAGGAAAGTTGAGTCCCTTAACAAAAACATCAAGATACCTTCAGGAAGAATCAAAATAACCTTCCTCACCCACACTGAGAATTTATAACCACTCTCCCAATTTTTCCTTCTGTCAGTGTTTCTGTGAATTTGTGTCTGTCCTGACAATATATAAATCTTATACTTGGGGTTCTTTCTGAGGAGGTTTTTCCCTTTTTTTTTTTTGCTTATATATACATATTTTTTTCTCTTGTCATATACTTTTATCACTCTTTGTCTGTCTGTTTTTGTTTGTATACTCCACAAATCTTACCTTGTGGCCCATTTGGGCTGAGCCTTCTCTTATATCTTCCCTTTTTTTCCTATCTCTCTCTCTCTTTTTTTTTTCTTCCTTTTTTCTTTCCCCTTTTTTTTCTTTCTTCTTCTCTATTTCTTTTTCTTTTCTTTTTTCTCTCATTTGGGTGGGGAATCCTGATTGCACAGAAGTGTTCCAGGGTGCACATTGACTGCACCACAATCGATAAGTCCAGCTGCATCTGTTTAGTCATCTCTTACCAAAATGACTAGGAGGAGGAATACCCATCAGAAGAAAAATACAGAGGATGGGCCTTCTGCAACAGAACTAATGGCTATCGACATAGACAATATGTCAAAAAAGGAATTCAGACTAACAATTATCCAGGCAATAGCTAGGTTGGAGAAAGCCATGGATGACCAAACGGAATTGATTAGGGCAGAACTGAAAGCCACCAGGGATGATGTTCACAATGTTAAGGCAGAACTGAAAGCCACAAGGGATGATGTTCAAAATGCTCTCAATGAGTTCCAGTCCAATCTAAATTCTCTAAAAGCTAGGGTAACTGAGACAGAAGATAGAATTAGTGATCTGGAGGACAAACAGATAGAGAGAAAGGATCAGGAGGAAGCCTGGAACAAACAGCTCAGAAGCCACGAAAACAGAATCAGGGAAATAAACGATGCCATGAAACGTTCCAACGTCAGAATTATTGGAATCCCTGAAGGGGAAGAAAAAGAAAGAAGTCTAGAAGATATAGTGGAAGAAGTTGTCTATGAAAATTTTCCCAATCTCACGAATGGAAACAATGTTCATGTACTAGAGGCAGAAAGATCTCCTCCCAAGATTTTAGATTCTCGAAAGTCCTCACGGCACCTTATAGTTAAAATGGGGAATTATGTTTCAAGAGAGACCCTCTTAAAAGCAGCTAGGACAAAGAAGCTTCTTACATACAGAGGAAAGCCCATTAGAATAACGTCAGACCTTTCCACAGAGACCTGGAAAGCCAGGAAGGGCTGGCAAAATATATTCAGAGTACTAAATGAGAAGAACATGCAACCAAGAATACTCTATCCAGCAAGACTGACATTTAAAATGGATGGAGAGATAAAGAGTTTCCAAGACCGGCAAGGCTTAAAAGACTATGCAACCACCAAGCCGACACTGCAGGAAATATTAAGGGGGGTCCTATAAAAGAGAAAAAATCCTAAGAATATCTTTGAACAGAAATATAGAAACAATCTATAGACAGAAAGACTTCAAAGGCAACACGATGTCAATAAAAACCTATCTCTCAATAATCACTCTCAATGTGAATGGCCTAAATGTGCCCATAAAACGACACAGGGTTGCAGATTGGATAAAACGACAGGACCCATCCATATGTTGTCTACAAGAGACCCATTTTGAACCTAAGGATACACCCAGACTGAAAGTGAAGGGATGGAGAAGCATCTTTCATGCCAATGGGCCTCAAAAGAAGGCCGGAGTAGCAATTCTCATATCAGATAAATTAGATTTTAAACTAAAGACTGTAGTCAGAGATACAGAAGGACACTACATAATTCTTAAAGGGACTATCCGCCAAGACGATCTAACAATTGTGAATATCTATGCCCCCAATATGGGAGCACCCAATTACGTAAGAAAACTATTAATCAAGATAAAGAGTCATATTGATATGAATACAATAATAGTAGGAGATCTTAATACGCCTCTCTCAGAAATAGACAGATCATCGAAGCAGAAAATTAATAAAGAAATAAGAGCATTGAATGAAACATTGGACCAGATGGACCTCATAGACATATACAGAACATTCCACCCTAAAACAACAGAATACTCATTCTTCTCAAGTGCACATGGAACCTTCTCCAGAATAGACCACATACTGGGTCACAAAGCAGGACTCAACCGATACCAAAAGACTGACATTATTCCCTGCATATTCTCCGATCACAATGCTTTGAAACTGGAGCTCAATCACAAGGAAAAGTTCAGAAGGAACTCAAACACCTGGAAGCTAAAGACCACCTTGCTTAAGAATGCTTGGATCAACCAGGAGATCAAAGATGAACTTAAACAATTCATGGAAACCAATGAGAATGAAGACACCTCAGTCCAAAACCTATGGGATACAGCAAAGCCGGTTCTAAGGGGGAAATACATAGCCATCCAAGCCTCCCTCAAAAACATTGAAAAATCCAGAATACACCAGCTGTCTCTACACCTTAAAGAACTGGAGAATCAACAACAAATCAAACCAACTCCACATGCAAGAAGGGAAATAATCAAGATTAGAGCAGTGATCAATGAGGTAGAAACGAGAGATACAGTAGAACGTATCAATGAAACTAGAAGCTGGTTTTTTGAAAGAATGAATAAGATCGATAAACCATTGGCCACACTAATCCAAAAGAAAAGAGAGAAAGCCCAAATTAATAAAATTATGAATGAAAAGGGAGAGATCACAACGAACACCAAGGAAATAGAAAAAATCATCAGAAATTATTACCAACAGTTATATGCCAATAAGCTAAGCAACCTAGATGAAATGGATGCATTCCTGGAAAGCTACAAACTCCCAAAATTGAACCAGGAAGAAATTGACAACCTGAATAGATGGATATCTAGTAATGAGATTGAAGCAGTGATCAAAAACCTCCCAAAAAACAAGAGCCCAGGACCTGACGGATTCCCTGGGGAATTCTACCAAACTTTCAAAGAAGAAATAACACCAATTCTCCTGAAGCTGTTCCAAAAAATTGAAGCAGAAGGAAAACTTCCAGACTCTTTTTATGAAGCCAGCATTACCCTGATCCCAAAACCAGGCAAAGACCCTACCAAAAAGGAGAATTTCAGACCAATATCACTGATGAATATGGATGCAAAGATTCTCAACAAGATCCTAGCAAACAGGATCCAGCAGCACATTAAAAAGATTATCCACCATGACCAGGTGGGATTCATCCCTCGGTTGCAAGTTTGGTTCAACATTCGCAAATCAATCAGTGTGATAGAACACATCAATAAGAGAAGAGAGAAGAACCACATGGTCCTCTCAATTGATGCAGAAAAAGCATTTGACAAAATCCAGCATCCGTTCCTGATAAAAACGCTTCAAAGTATAGGGATAGAGGGAACATTCCTGAAATTCATAAAATCTATGTATGAAAGACCCACAGCAAATATCATCCTCAATGGGAAAAAGCTTGCAGCCTTCCCGTTGAGATCAGGAACACGACAAGGATGCCCACTCTCACCACTCTTGTTCAACATAGTATTAGAAGTTCTAGCAACGGCAATCAGACAACAAAGAGAAATAAAAGGTATCCAAATTGGCAAGGAAGAAGTCAAACTCTCTCTCGTCACAGATGACATGATTCTTTATATGGAAAACCCCAAAGACTCCACCCCCAAACTACTAGAACTCATACAGCAATTCAGTAACGTGGCAGGATACAAAGTCAATGTACAGAAATCAGTGGCTTTCTTATACACTAACAATGAAAATACAGAAAGGGAAATTAGAGAATCAATTCCATTTACTATAGCACCAAAAACCATAAGATACCTGGGCATAAGCCTAACCAAAGAAGTAAAGGACCTGTACTCGAGGAACTACAGAACACTCATGAAAGAAATTGAAGAAGACACAAAAAGATGGAAGACCGTTCCATGCTCTTGGATTGGAAGAATAAACATTGTTAAAATGTCTATACTGCCTAGAGCAATCTATACTTTTAATGCCATTCCGATCAAAATTCCACCAGTATTTTTCAAAGAGCTGGAGCAAATAATCCTAAAATTTGTATGGAGTCAGAAGAGACCCCGAATTGCTAAGGAAATGTTGAAAAACAAAAACAAAACTGGCGGCATCACGTTACCCGATTTCAAGCTTTACTACAAAGCTGTGATCACCAAGACAGCGTGGTACTGGCATAAAAACAGACACATAGACCAGTGGAACAGAGTGGAGAGCCCAGATATGGACCCTCAACTCTATGGTCAAATAATCTTCGACAAAACAGGAAAAAATATTCAATGGAAAAAAGACAGTCTCTTCAATAAATGGTGCTGGGAAAACTGGACAGCGATATGTAGAAGAATGAAACTCGACCATTCTCTTACACCGTTCACAAAGATAAACTCGAAATGGATAAAAGACCTCAACGTGAGACACAAATCCATCAGAATCCTAGAGGAGAACATAGGCAGTAACCTCTTCGATATCAGCCACAACAACTTCTTTCAAGATAAGTCTCCAAAGGCCAAGGAAACAAAAGCAAAAATGAACTTTTGGGACTTCATCAAGATCAAAAGCTTCTGCACAGCAAAGGAAACAGTCAACAAAACAAAGAGGCAACCCACGGAATGGGAGAAGATATTTGTAAATGACAGTACAGACAAAAGGTTGATATCCAGGATCTACAAAGAACTTCTCAAACTCAACACACACAAAACAGATAATCATATCAAAAAATGGGCAGAAGATATGAACAGACACTTCTCCAACGAAGACATACAAATGGCTATCAGACCCATGAAAAAATGTTCATCATCACTAGCCATCAGGGAGATTCAAATTAAAACAACATTGAGATACCACCTAACACCAGTTAGAATGGCCAAAATTAGCAAGACAGGAAACAACGTGTGCTGGAGAGGATGTGGAGAAAGGGGAACCCTCTTACACTGTTGGTGGGAATGCAAGTTAGTGCAGCCACTTTGGAGAAGAGTGTGGAGATTCCTGAAGAAATTAAAAATAGAGCTGCCCTATGACCCTGCAATTGCACTGCTGGGTATTTACCCCAAAGATACAGATGTAGTGAAAAGAAGGGCCATCTGTACCCCAATGTTTATTGCAGCAATGGCTACGGTCGCCAAACTGTGGAAAGAACCAAGATGCCCTTCAACGGATGAATGGATAAGGAAGATGTGGTCCATATACACAATGGAGTATTATGCCTCCATCAGAAAGGACGAATACCCAACTTTTGTAGCAACATGGACAGGACTGGAAGAAATTATGCTGAGCAAAATAAGTCAAGCAGAGAGAGTCAAGTATCATATGGTCTCACTTATTTGTGGAGCATAACAAATAACATGGAGGACATGGGGAGATGGAGAGGAGAGGGAGTTGAGGGAAACTGGCAGGGGAGATGAACCATGAGAGACTATGGACTCTGAAAAACAACCAGAGGGTTATGAAGGGGCGGTGGGAGGGGGTGGGGTGGGGTGGGAGGTTGAGGAACCAGGTGGTGGGTAATAGGGAGGGCACGTACTGCATGGAGCACTAGGTGTGATGCCAAAACAATGAACACTGTTATGCTGTAAATAAGCAAATAAAAATAAATAAATTAATTTAAAAAAAAGTAATAGTGTACAACATTTGGTTAACATAATAAAAAAAGATGAAATAAATGAGTCAATCACTTCCTTCAGCACCATTTACAGTAATGTTGATGATATGAATAAAGACCTAAAAGACTATCCTCAAGCACTCTAGGAATCACAGACAGGGGCTGACTAAAGAGCTGGAGCACCAGGGTGCTTTTAGAGCACCACAGGCCCCAACATAAAGGCATATTTGGCTGTGTTCCTCATGTGTGTGCTGGAGGAGCAGGGCCATTGTTCAAAATCATGGGCACTGCTTCTCCCAGGCAATCATTGCTGGTCCTCCCTGCAGCATAAACACTGTCATAGGAGCAGTCAGAAGCATTACATAAATCTTCACACTAAAACCCATCATCCTGCAAACAGTTCACCTAGATTTGCAAAACGTAGGGTGTTGTGATTCAGGAGGTCATGGATCTCTTTTTTACACTCTCTTTCCAACCACTGTGGCAGACCTCTAGATTCTTATTCAGCATGTGCAGAAGGTGGTCTAATAGTCTCAGCATTCTCAAAGCTGAACACCTCCTCTGCCAAGTGTATCACCTTCGTTCATTCCCTCCATGTTGATTGCATGGCAATCCTTCCTGACAGGACAGGAGCCTTGAAGTCAGTGTGCACTGACCAGTTATTTCACATCCCACATCCAAACTGTGGGAAGACTCTGTCAGTCCTGTCGGCCAAACATGTGCAGTGTCATAATTCTTATCGCCGCTCCACTGGACCAGTCTGCTCTTAAACCTCCTCCTATCTAGCCTGAGTTATTGCCACACTCTTGTGAGTGTGGCAATCTGCTCTTGGCTTGCTTCACAAAGGCTGGTCTCAGCGCAGCTTCCAGAGTGGCTCATGTAAACCATAGATCATGTCCCTCTTGTGCTGAGGATGCTCCAATGGATGGTGTCCCACTCAGTGGTCTCTGAAGCCCTACACAGAGGGACACTGCTTCATCTACCTATTCACCTGTTCTCCTCCTGTCCCTCCCCTCACTCTGGCTCAGGACCTCCCACTGCTACTGGGACATCCAGGAAAGTCCCTGTCCTCAGTCGTCTCCTATGCTGTTCCTCTCCCTTCAGCATTCTTTGCTGACTGGGCTGGGCTGGGCCCTTATCCTTTCTTCCTTAAAGTCTCTGGATGAGTGTCACCTTCTTACTAAATTAATCCATTTTAACATGTAGCTACTTCCCTAATCTCAATTGGCTTTCCTGACTTCTTTTTGTACTTCTAAACTGCAGTAACATTTGCAGATTTATTTGTTTACTGTCTTTCACCCTTCACCTAAATGAAAACCAAACAAGATGGGTATTTCTTGTGTGGTTTTCATAGCTGATCGCTTAGTATTTTACTAGGGGACCTTTTCAATACTCAGGAAATGCAGGTAGAGTGAAGGACTGACTTCATTCCCATTATCCCCAAGCAACACAATGTCCATTTTAAATGGACTCCACAGCCTTCAGTTCTGCTCCCAATCTCACCACAGCCCGTACTTCCACACAGACCTCCTTCCCAGACTGCCATCATTTTCATCCTCTTACCAACATGTGACTCACATGTTGCCTGCTCACTGGTGTCTCTCTTTACTGGGCCTTCTTTCTGTTCTCAACTTTCCTTACTGGGAGTCTCTACTGTGCTTTCTACTCTGTTCCACTGATCTGTGTGTCTGATTTTGTGCCAGTACCATACTGCCTTGATGATCACAGCTTTGTAATATAGATTGACGTCAGACAACTGGATGTCCCCATCTTTGGTTTTCTTTTTCAACATTATCCTGGAGATTCAGGCTCTTTTTTGGTTCCATATAAATTTTAAGATTATTTGTTCTTGCTCTGTGAAAAATGTCGACTGTATTTTTATAGGCATTGCATTGAATGCAATTGAATTCCCAGATTGCTCTGGGAAACAGAGACATTTTCACAGTGATTATTCTTCCAGTCCATGAGCATGGAATGCTTTCCCATTGTTTTGTGCCTTCTTCCATTTTTTTCATCAGTGTTCTGTAGTTTCTAGGGTATAGATCATTTACTTCTTTGGTTAGGTTGTTCCTAGGTATCTTAATGGTGTTTGGTGCAATTGTTAATGGGATCAATTTCTCTTTCATCAGTCACATTGTTCATGTATAGAAATGTTACTGATTTATGTTCATTGATTTTGTATCCTGCCACTTTAATGAATTTCTGTATGAGTTCTACCAAATCTGGGGGGAATCCTTTGGGTTAGAATGGCTAAAATTCACAAGACAGGAAATAACACATTTTAGTGGGAATGTGAAGAAAGGGGAACCGTCTTCCACTGTTGATGGAATGCAAACAGGTACAGCCACTCTGGAAAAAATAGAGCCATCCTATGACCCAGAAATTGCACACTTTGGAGGATATTTACCCCCCAAAGATACAGATGTCATGAAAAGAAGGGATACACACAACCTAGTTTTCATAGCACCAATGTCCATAATAGTCAACAGATGAATGGATAAGGAAGATGTGGTCCATACATACAATGGAATATTACTCAGCCATCAGAAGGAATGAATACCTATCATTTACAGCAACATGGTTGGAACTGGAGTTTATTTTGCTAAGTGAAAAAAGTCAAACAAAAACAATTATCATATGTTTTCACCTGTATGTGGAATGGAAGGAATGGGGCAGAGGATCATATAGATGAGGTAGGAAAATGGAATGAGAATAAATCAGAGTGGGGAGAAAATGAGAGATCTTGACTCCAGGAAAAAACTGAGGTTTCCTGAAAAGGAGCTGGGTGGAGGAATGGGGTAAATGATCCATTGACATTAAGGACGGCACATGATGTGAGGAACACTGGGTGTTATACACAACTAATGAATCATACACTATTACATAAAAATCTAATGATGTATTATATGTTTGCTCTTTAAATTTTAATAAAAAATAAAAGTTTATGCACCACACCCAGTGCTCCATGCAATATGTGCCCTCTGTAATACCCACCACCGGGGTCACCCAACCTCCAACCATAAACAATGAATTCTGGTACACTGAAAAGAAATTAAAAGAGCTGGAGCAAATAATCCTAAAATTTGTGTGGAATCAGAAGAGACCCTGAATTGTGAAGGAAATGTTGAAAAACAAAAACAAAACTGGCGGCATCACGTTACCTGATTTCAAGCTTTCCTACAAAGCAGTTATCACCAAGACAGCATGGTCCTGGCATAAAAACAGACACAGAGAGTAGCGGAACAGAGTGGAGAGCCCAGATATGGACCCTCAACTCTATGGTCAAATAATCTTCGACAAAACAGGAAAAATATACAATGGAAAAAAGACAGTCTCTTCAATAAATGGTGCTGGGAAAACTGGACAGCGATATGTGGAAGAATGAAACTCGACCATTCTCTTACACCGTACACAAAGATAAACTCGAAATGGATAAAAGACCTCAACGTGAGACACAAATCCATCAGAATCCTAGAGGAGAACCTAGGCAGTAACCTCTTTGATATCAGCCACAGCAACTTCTTTCAAGATATGTCTCCAAAGGCCAAGGAAACAAAAGCAAAAATGAACATTTGGGACTTCATCAAGATCAAAAGCTTCTGCACAGCAAAGGAAACAGTCAACAAAACAAAGAGGCAACCCTCGGAATGGGAGAAGATATTTGCAAATGACAGTACAGACAAAAGGTTGATATCCAGGATCTATAAAGAACTTCTCAAACTCACTACACACAAAACAGATAATCATATCAAAAAATGGGCAGAAGATATGAACAGACACTTCTCCAATGAAGACATATAAATGGCTATCAGACACATGAAAAAATGTTCATCATCACTAGCCATCAGGGAGATTCAAATTAAAACCACATTGAGATACCACCTGACACCAGTTAGAATGGCCAAAATTAGCAAGACAGGAAACAATGTGTGTTGGAGAGATTGTGGAGAAAGGGGAACCCTCTTACACTGTTGGTGGTAATGCAAGTTGGTGCAGCCACTATGGAGAAGAGTGTGGAGATTCCTGAAGAAATTAAGAATAGAGCTTCCCTATGACCCTGCAATTGCACTGCTGGGTATTTACCCCAAAGATACAGATGTAGTGAAAAGAAGGGCCATCTGTACCCCAATGTTTATTGCAGCAATGGCTATGGTCGCCAAACTGTGGAAAGAACCAAGATGCCCTTCAATGGATGAATGGATAAGGAAGATGTGGTCCATATACACGATGGAGTATTATGCCTCCATAAGAAAGGATGAATACCCAACTTTTGTAGCAACTTGTATGGGACTGGAAGAGATTATGCTGAGCGAAATAAGTCAAGCAGAGAGAGCTAAGTATCATATGGTCTCACTTATTTGTGGAGCATAACAAAGAACACGGTGGACATGGGGAGATGGAGAGGAGAGAGAGTTGAGGGAAACTGGAAGGGGAGATGAACCATGCGAGACAATGGACTCTGAAAAACAACCAGAGGGTTTTGAAGGGGCGGGGGGTGGGGGTGGGAGGTTGAGGAACCAGGTGGTGGGTAATAGGGAGGGCATGTACTGCATGGAGCACTGGCTGTGATGCCAAAACAATGAACACTGTTATGCTGTAAATAAACAAATTTAAAAAATGGGCAGAAGATATGAACAGACATTTCTCCAATAAAGACATACAAATGGCTATCAGACACATGAAAAAATGCTCATCATCACTAGCCTTCAGGGAGATTAAAATTAAAACCACATTGAGATATCACCTTACACCCGTTAGAATGGGCAAAATTAGCAAGACAGGAAACAATGTGTGTTGGAGAGGATGTGGAGAAAGGGGAACCCTCTTACACTGTTGGTGGGAATGCAAGTTGGTGCAGCCACTTCGGAGAACAGTGTGGAGATTCCTCAAGAAATTAAAAATAGAGCTTCCCTATGACCCTTCAATTGCACTACTGGGTATTTACCCCAAGATACAGATGTAGTGAAAAGAAGAGCTGTCTGTACCTCAATGTTATAGCAGCATAAACATAACAACATTTCCGTAAAATAATATATATACATAAATATACATATACATGAATATAACAACATTTCCAGTAGTACCATATTAACCTGAAAGGTGTTCTGTATCCATCTCACCCACTAAAGTACTCTTCCTCCTAAAATATATTTTTAAATAATTCGATCTTACTAATTATCATTTAAGCAAAAGACCTGGAAAGGTTAATAACTCATGGTCCCAAAATCACTTATAACAAATAAAGAAATGGTGACATTAAAAAAAAAGGAAAAAAGGGAAATAAATAAAAGGAACATTTTCAACTGAGGTATAAAAAAATCATGAAAAAAACCCTTGAATTCTATAAGGACCTATTTAGCAAGAGGCTTTCATTAAAGTTAAACAATGATCTTGTTTAACCCTTAAACTGTCCCTGCTTCCCTTCCTCCAGAGGATTTACTTAAAAACAAGTCCTGGAACAGACATTTCTGCAAAGAAGACATCCAGATGGCCAACAGACACATGAAAAAGTGCTCCACGTCACTCGGCATCAGGGAAATACAAATCAAAACCACAATGAGATATCACCTCACACCAGTCAGAATGGCTAAAATTAACAAGTCAGGAAATGACAGATGCTGGCGAGGATGTGGAGAAAGGGGAACCCTCCTCCACTGTTGGTGGGAATGCAAGCTGGTCCAACCACTCTGGAAAACAGCATGGAGGTTCCTCAAAATGTTGAAAATAGAACTACCCTATGACCCAGCAATTGCACTACTGGGTATTTACCCTAAAGATACAAACATAGTGATCCGAAGGGGCACGTGTACCCGAATGTTTATAGCAGCAATGTCTACAATAGCCAGACTATGGAAAGAACCTAGATGTCCATCAACAGATGAATGGATCAAGAAGATGTGGTATATATACACAATGGAATACTATGCAGCCATCAAAAGAAATGAAATCATGCCATTTGCGACGACGTGGATGGAACTAGAGTGTATCATGCTTAGTGAAATAAGTCAATCGGAGAAAGACAACTATCCTATGATCTCCCTGATATGAGGACATGGAGAAGCAACATGGGGGGTAGGGGGATAGGAGAAGAGTAAATGAAACAAGATGGGATTGGGAGGGAGACAAACCATAAATGACTCTTAATCTCACAAAACAAACTGGGGGTTGCTGGGGGGAGGTGGGATTGGGAGAGGGGGAGCGGGCTATGGACATTGGGGAGGGGAGGCGAACCATAAGAGACTATGTACTCTGAAAAACAACCTGAGGGTTTTGAAGGGTCAGGGGTGGGAGGTTGGGGGAACAGGTGGTGGGTAATGGGGAGGGCACGTTTTGCATGGAGCACTGGGTGTTGTGCAAAAAGAATGAATACTGTTACACTGAAAAAATAAATAAAATGAAAAGAAGAAAAAAAAAAAAAGAAACGGCAAAAAAAAAAAAAAAAAAAAAACAAGTCCTGGAAACCAGCTCCAGGTAACAAAGCCCAGATACAAGGGCGGATTAGGCCAGGCAGAGACATCTGATCAGTTGGGGGATGCATACTGTCTCCCTAGCTACCAAGGAATGTGGGCCCCGCCCTTTGGGAGCCTTTGGGTGCCAATCCTAACCAAGGTGTGATAGGCTAGTTCAAATGTCTACTAAGGTAAATTGTAATTCAATTGGTCACCTAGTATCACTGTGGAGTTTTCTCTGTGTGTTACAGTTTCATTGGCCACCTGTGCATGGCCTGGCCCAACCGTATGGCCTTTGCCCTTTAAAGGTAGTCTGGGATGCAAAGAAAGGTCGCCCCTCTGTAAGAGGTGCGGCCCTGGCCAGTCAGTTTGATTCCTGATGCTTGGCATGAAATAAAGCTTTGCTTGACCTTTGCTTTATATCAGTCTTGCTCCTTTAATCATGGACCCATTTTTGGGGCATTACAAATTCTATATATTATATATTATTTTTCCCTAGCTCTGGAGTTTTGCAGTTCTGTGTGTTCTCTAAACCTGGTGTTCACCTGATGTTCCAGCTGTTCTTCTGAGGGAGGGACTTGCTGTGCTGATTCTCAGGTGTCTTTGCCTGGGCTGAGTTGCACCACCCCTCATCAGGGGGCTGTGCTCATTGTAAGCTGCTTCTGGTTGTCTTATGTGGCTTTTGCTGCCCTAAGGCTTTCCCTACCAATATAGAGGATGAAAATAAAAATAAAAATGGTCGTGCCCCAATCTCCAGCCTGGAAGATGAAAGAGCTCAGGCTCCTCTTTCTCCCTCAGTGAAAAGCAGTCTTCACTTTTGTATGTGCCAAATTCTGCAGACTCCTGAGATGTGCATCTGTGCCAAATCTCCTGTAGAAGGTGGAATGTTGCTATATTTCTGTCCTTTGCAGGGCACCTATATGGGGAGTTGTCACCCAACCATGTTGTGGTTCAGTTTATGGCAAACTGAGCTGAGAGCCCACTCCTGGGGTCACTGACCTTAGCTAGTTTCCCCATTCTGATGCCTAGGAACTCTGCCAGCTGAGGCACCCCCATTCTTTCAGTGACCTTAGGAATCCTGAGACCACATTGTCTCATTTAGGATTCTGCTCCACTTTGCCTCCCGAGCACCTTCCAGGCAAGGACATCACTCACTGGAGCAGACTTGTAAAAGTTCTGATTTTGCACTCTGAGGCTGTGTCACTTTGTGGTAGCCACCTTACAGATGTTTATCTCCCCTTCCTCCCTTCCCCCCTCCATTTATATTCTGACATATCCCCTCACATTCAGTTCTCTACACCTCCTACCTTGCAAAAAGTGGTCACTTTCCTATTTGTAGAATTCTGGCAATTATTTTCTACATTTCAGGTTGAGTTTATAGGTGTGCAGATGATTTTATAGTTATCTAGCTAAATTCATGGGTCAGAATGAAACAAGGTCCCCTCCTCTTCCACCATCTTGCCTCCTTCTGTGCCTGTAATTATAGATTGAACTGGATTTACTGTTCTAGGTACACTTATCAGAGATTTTGGACTTAAGTAAACTAAAGCAGTAAACTGCTTGATTAGTTGACTAAAGACTGTCTTAATAGAAGATATATCTGCTCCTGCATCAATCTGTTGGGATATAATAGATATTTATATTTAATAATAGCCTGAACTCAATGAAACTGAATTCCAGAAATTGCTTGAAGTATTGTAGACTAGAGGAAGGAATCCAAAAACATAGGTGGAAGTCAGTTATAAGAAGTTTGTTTTCCAGACAGTGTTTCTAGAAATTTTTAGTGGTTAGTATCTGCTATATGTTTTTTTATATAATTTTTATTTATTTTTTAAAATTTATTTTCAGTGTTCCAGAATTCACTGTTTATGCACCACACCCAGTGCTCCATGCAATATGTGCCCTACACAATACCCACCACCAGGTTCACCCAACCTCCCACTTTACCCTCCAAAACCCTCAGTTAGTTCTTTAGAGTCCACAGTCTCTCATGAGAGACTGCTATATGTTTTGAAATTAAAAGAGTTTACAGCATTATGAAATTGCTTGGAATTCACGTGTGTGATCAGGATTAATGAGATGAAACAAAATTTTGGCAAGAGTGCTAGAAAATTCCAAACTTCCTCTCTTCTAGAGAATATCTGTAACATTTATTTTAGTCCTAGAAGCAAAAAGCAAACACAAGCCAAATTCCAGTCATAACTGACATTTTGAAATTGAGAAATTTCTACTAAAGCTTTACTATCCAAACCTTGTTGTGTATCCTTATGTTTGGAAGTAACTGAAAAACAAGCCCTTTCTCACCCGAAAAAGTACTTAGATAAGTATTAAACTTTTCTTAATTGTTACCTTTCTCCCAGGCTCCATCCATTTCTGGGCAGAGGAAGCAACCAGAAATGACAGAGAATTGAATGATAGGTGCAGGTATAACTCATTACAAGTGAGAAACCCTTAAGGACAGGCTTGTTCCAGACACTGTGAAAAAAGAGGAGGAAACAATACTCCTGCCCACCACTAAATGGGGAGAAACAGCTTGACCCTTCCAGAATGCCTCCTCCAAGGAGGAAATATCCACTCACTTACTGAGTTCTGCATGTTTAATATGTAAAAACACTTGGGTGTGCAACACTGGTGTTATTGGGGTAGAGGGTAATGCACTAGATAGTCTTAGAAAAGATACACACTTAGCCATAGAAGAGCTGCAAGGGCAGATGGAGGCATCCTAGAGGCCTCATATGTGGAGGAATACAAATTCCCTAGAATATCCAGATTGAGGTTCTTGTTGGCCCTCTTCTGATTGTTTAAGCAATAATAAGAAAAGTTAAGTATCGCCTGTTCTCTAAAGTGGTGTTAGAACAGGATCATCAGGAGATATAATGGTGGTTTAGAGGCACAGAGATTTTATACATCAAAACTAGAATTCACATCACTGTTTTCTTTTTTTTTAATTTCCTACAGCTTATAACAGTAAATAACCTGAACTGAAATAATGATTATCCCCTCCTGAAAATGTGTATCTCTTGACATTTGATCAAGTTGTTGTCTCTCTTCTGACACCTGTCCACATCCTACTTCAAGGCTCAATCTAATGCTATTCCCTTTGAGGCTGATGGTGATCCCTTTCAAAATTAATCCCTCCCTTGGCTCTCTGAACTTCTTTTATGTTGGGTATCACATACTGCCTTTTGCTAGTCACCCATAACTGTCTTGACACTTTTCAAGGTCTACTCTCCTATCTAAGTAAGACCCTAGTAAGGTAGGGTCTTACTCCCCATCTCCCTCCTAGAATCCAAAGTTTCTTACACAGATGCCTTCCTTATGTTTATACAGTGTTTATTAGGGCATGTCAACTTACCTCACATAATACTCCCAACTTGGGAGATGTCAGCAGGCATGGATTTTTTCCTCCCATTTCACAAATGAAGAGGCTTAAGACTCAGTGGCCACATAATTTGTCCAAGATCACAAATCCCTGACAGTAAGAGGCAGAGCTCAGAGCTTCCATACTTATAAGTCTGGAAATAAATCATTGAGATGCTTCTGGAAGAATTTAGATTTCAGATCTGAGATCTAACAAACCCAGAAACAGAAGGAATATGACCAACAGTGTCAAATCTATTATTTCCAAGACCAAAATGGTGCTTTTGGAGAAACAAGGTCACAGATTTTTGGCTCAGAGAGAGACGTCTCCAGAATGAGAGGCAGATTTTGGGTCATATTGCTCTGTGGCTCAATTTCCCCACCTGTGAACTAAGAAGGTGGTGGCTAGACTACCTATTTGAAGGATCCATCATGCAGTCCATGAATCCTCTCTACAGACTATGGTGACTGGGACTAGTGGGTAGAATGGCCTGAAAATTCTCTTTCCACTTTGCAGACTTGCAGGAAGGGCCAGAGGCTGAACTGGAGCTCCAGTGAGAGGGTTGGGGTTGCAATGACAGGCCCAGAGCAGGGATTTTGCCAGAATAAAGTACAGGGGTGTATAGTGCATACTCTCCTAAAACTACTGGAGTAGAGCACCTGGGAAGGAAGCATGGCAAGTTGGGATGGTACTGGGTGTGGAGGCAGAGGCCAGCACTTCCACACTGGTTGATGCATTGGGACCACTGGAAGGTCTCCATCACTCTCTGGCCGGTATCCCCATCTGTGTCACAAGTGAAGGTCAATACCAGCACCAACAATGGGCAGAGGCAGCTCAGGACCACAGTTCCCACTGCAGGGCTGGGATGTGGCACACACACCAGCAAAGCCGACTCCTGACAAACTGCCATCCCACTAGTAAGTGGCTTGGAAAGAGTCCTGAAGTAAAGATGCTCCAAAAGCAGTTCCCTCATGGTCTTTGGTCCCTGGAGCAACTTTCAGTTCTAGGTAGCTCAGAGCCCTGCTTATCTCCTTGGTCTCCCTGTCTGGGATTGGCTCGCAGAGAGTAGGACTGTGAGGGTCCCTGAGACTCAAAGTTGAAGAGAATGGTCTGTGTCCTCCCTCACTGTGTCTAACTCAAAGTCATATTTTATTAGTGTCACTGGCCCTGCTTATGCTCATAACATGCTGGAACACCATTAACAGGAATAAATAGAGTAATTAAAAAAACAGGAATGAATGGGGTTATAGAAAGAGAGCCTCCTGGAATAGAAAGAAGAGAAGACATCTATAGATTTGAATTCAAAATCTTCCTTGCCCTTTTCAGCCAGTAAAAATATTACCCAGCTAGCAGGACATTTGCCAAGCCTCACTTAGTAAACTAAGTAGCCTCATTAGTAAACTAATGATCCTGTCTTACTGAGGCACTGGGATTACAAAGCAAATAAGCAGCTATAAAGTATGTCTCTGTCTCTTTCCCTTGAAGTCTATCAGTATAGCTGTCAATCACAATCCAGACCTATGATTTTCCTTCCCTGATTAAAAAGCCTTCCACAGCAATTCAGATCAAGGACCTATTTCTTAGAGATTAGGCCAGGCACACCAGGGAAACAAAGGTGGCCTGACCTTTTCTTCCAGCCAAGAAGACAGTTACTAAAAGCAGCCAAGATTGGAGTTTGTGCCTGGGGACTCAAATGTGAACAAGGGAGACATGGTATCAGCTCACATATGGATTACTTTACGGTGAATGAGGGTGACAAGTTAACAGTGTTAACATAGTGTGACAAATAAGGACTGTGAGAAACACAAAAGAAAGGGTATCTCCTGGAGAAGGAGGTTTCTCAGCTAAGTCTTGAAGAACAAGTACACGTTTTCAAGGCAATAGGAGTGTCTCTGCTCTTGGCAACATCCATTCCCATTCAAGCACAATAGCTGGGGGTTCCTGCCCATATTCTAGGGACCTACCTTATCTTTAAAGTGTATAAGAGGTCCTAGCTGTTGAAGAGGGGGCTGTGCACACAGATAATGTCACAATGTCTGAGCAGTTTGGGGAAAGAAAAATCTCCAGAACTGACTGTGCTTCTCTCTTTGTGGTCTCCTTAAATCAAAAGTTTGTTATTGTTGTTATTATTATTATTACTACAAACAAATGGGTCAAAGACACAGCAGGCCTTGGCAGTAATCTGGATACAGTAAGAAGTGGGAGAAAGCATACTAGAAAACACCTCTTATACATACAGTGTGCCAAGCACCATTCTAATACACACACACACACACACACACACACACACACGTGTGTGTGTATATATTCTCATCCAATCCTCATATTAAAGTTATGATTTAGGTAATATTCTTATCTTTATTTAACAGATAAGGAAGCTGTAGCACAGAAAGGCCAAGTAATTTGACCATGGTTACCCAGCCCATGGTATGACATCCAGGGTTCTAGTTTGGGCCCCTGGGTGAATGGTAGTGCCTTTCATGGTGATGGGAACGTGGGTGAAGCTGAATTAATGTTGCTTTAGGCATATAGAATTTCTGTTACCATACCAAAAATTACTCATAATTTCTGTTACTCATACCAAAGTTGTGTGCTGCTTTATCAGAGAGGTCAGGGTGGTATTCCCTCAGATCTCTTTGGCCCAAATGCAGGTGTCCCAAGATGCTATATGGGAGGCATCATGCAGCATGTCTTTCCCACTGAGACTCAACGCAGTCATAGTAGATCAGACCCACAATGCTGGCCACAGAGGGACCTATGAAGTTTAGACATACCACCCTGATGAAGCTAGCCCTCACAGAAAATGAAAGCCAACTGCCTGAACATGAAAGAGCTCTAAAGAATAAGAAAACTCAATCTTGTTTTCCAGGTCCTGTGTCTACTACATACTCCAAAGCAGCTAGAACTGCAGGCCATCACATGATCAGGGAAACCTGAAAACTGGAATTGACAACATTTGGGTTAGCCTTAAGAGACTTCTTGCTTAAGAGCCTTGAGTCTCTGAGGCTTTAAAGGACCAATGGACTATATCCAGTGGCAATGACAGGCAGAAGCTAGGATGAGATAGCCAAGACCTCCCTATGAAGTTTCTAAATGTAGGGGGTGACCTTGATATCAAAAGGACACCCTTTAGGGTGGGCGGGCAAAAACTATTCCAAGAGATTTCCTTACAGCTTATGAAAACTCTACAGATCTTCTGGTGCCTTTGTTTCTGTCCTGGCTTTTGCAATGAATTGAGGGATGTGTCCAGTCCAGAGGGTGGCCCAGAACACCCTTGATATATTGCTGATGCCTGGATATGCCAGGAAACTGCTACTTTGCAGCCTGTAAATGATCTACCTTCTAGGCTACAGCAAGCTACATAAGATACAGCAAGTTCTGTGGAAAAGTGGCTTATCCTCTGCCCTTCACCCATGGCCATTATACCTAGAGGATGTGGCTTCAGGGCTCAATCATGTTAACAGCAGGGACCTGTTCACATCCTGCTTCTGTATGCAAACCATTCTTCCAGGTGAAGACCACCTGGGTAGCTCCTGACACCCAGATACTAGACAAGTGCATCTAGATTATGTTGTCCCCTTACCTTTCCACTTTTTATCTGCTCCTTGGACCCCAGATTGCCAGTGCTTAACTTTAGGAAAGATTAAGCACATCCATCAGCCAAAATACCAGTCACTGGGCCTGTTTCTTCATTAATAAGATGGAGATGCGTGTACACTGAAACTCATATTGGGTGAGAATGTCGTGGGCATTGCATGTAGTATATACCAGGCCTTTTGCTATGTAGTGTCTATATGTTATCTCTGTCATCATTCAAAGCCCTATGAGGCACACATTATGCTCTGCATTTTTCAGATGTCAGAAATGGTCTCAGAAGTTGGGTGTATTCCCCAAGGTCAGCAGAAGGGGTAGGGGCAGAGCTGGGGTGCATATGGGTAGCTCACACTTTGGTCTGAGAGGGAAAGGTACCTAGCCTGAAACCTCACTTGAGGCCCCACCCTCTCTCGGTTCCGAGGTGGCCCCGCCTAGCCCGGTTGCAGGCTGTACTGGCGACCGCCTTCCAGCTCACCCTTCAGAGTACAGGGAAGTGCGCGCCCACCTTGGCCACCGAGAGTTCCGGGATCCTGGAGGGGCCGGAAGTGGGTCCTGTTCTCGCTTCCGGCTCGGCCATTGTTTTCGCTCCTGCAGGCCACGGGTGTTTTCCGCATGCAGGGGTCGCTGCGACTGACACCGGTGAGCGGAGCAGGGGCGGGGAGGGAGGTGCTGTCCGGGCCGGGGTCGCTGGGTTGGAGCCGCCGCCGCCCGCAGGCTTAATCTGCGACGCTGGCCCGGTGCACGCTTTGCCTCCGCGGCCGGTGGCGCGATCCCTGTGACACTCTGAAGCCGCCAGTTGTAGAGTCGCCTCTTTGTCCCGTCCCCGTGACCAGCGGTGCCTGGCCTGGAGCATGGCGTCTGCAGGTTCAGCGGAGAAAAAGGCAGACATGGCCAGGTGAGCTGCGCCGCAGACGCCCTGGTTTAACGCAAAATGTAGGTGGATATTTTCCTAGCCTTGCGCTGAGAGACAGCACAAAGCGCCAGAAGTGGGTTAGACACAGTCTTTAAATTAAAAACGTGAAGTGTCACTTTGAGACCCAAAAGTGCAGCAGATATTAGCTGCGGAGCATTCGGAACTAGTAGGAAAATGATCAGAACTTTTTATAGGTGTGGAGATCTCAGAGCAGAGTTAATAGGCTCTTCTCGTCCTCCTCCTCCCCCTCTTCCTCTTCTTTCTTCTTCCTTCTTCCGCCTGCTTGCTTGCTTGCTCTCTTCGTTCATTCGTTCGTTCCTTCCTTATTTCCTTTCCTTTCCTTTCTTTTCTTCTTTCCTTTCCTCCTCCCTTTCTTCCTTTCTTAACAGAAATTGAAGCCTAGAGAGTTGCTTACCAAGGGTACTGAGATGCATGGTGACCATCATTGATGCCCTAGTTTCCACTAAGGTACTGATTCTCTGAGTTTTACCATATTTTAAGTGGATAAAAGCTTCCCCCCTGCTTCAGTATCAGCTAAATGAACGACATTCATTCGTTTACTAAAGGTGTACCTCTGTGTGCTGTGTACACACACACACACACATACATACATACAAAGAGGACTGGAAACCTGTAGGTGACACCCCCATTGCCCTCTTTCCCTGCCCTGCCCTTTGAGTCTTTCCCCAAAATGGGGGAGACAGCAGTGTAAATCACAAACACACTGTGATAAATGTTCTAGTAGTGGTTTGAATGAGAAAGATACTGTGGGCTCACGGAGGCAGTAATCACACCTAGGCCTGGAGAGATCAGGAAGGTTTTGGAGGTGGTTGAGTAGGAAAAGGTCTGGAATTTACAGATTCCATTGGGTTTTTTGGGTGGCTGTCTAGCAAGAGGGTGTGAGTGGCCAGTTTTGCATAAACTAATTAAAACAATTGTGTTTTAATTAGAAGTACAGAGAAGAAGTCTACCAGCTTTCTTCCTGCCTGGGACAATCAGGAAAGCAACCATTCAGGAGGAAAGGGTATTTGTTTTCAGTCTTGACAGATGAGTAAGAGTTTGTCAAAAGCTGAAGAAGAAAAATCCAAAGAGGACAAGAGAATATGTGGCTTCTGGCTGTGTCTCCAGAGCTTTAGTGCCAAACTTTGTTATACATCTCTGTCACAATAGAGAAGAGTAGAAGAGCTTTGAGCATTCACTTCCCACATAGGTTTACTTATAAATTAAATATATGTATTGTTTTATAAATTTCAATACACATTATAAAACATACACTAAATAGGAGTTAAATAACAACTTAATGTGTTCTTAATATACCCTTTGGATCATCTTGCATATTCCTCACTTGGAGATTATAGCAGCTTCTCTAGCCTGAGTACCTGGAGACAGTGGTAAGGGTATGTCTAGAACAGGGCCCAAGGCCAGGTGTTGAAGGGCTGTGACTGCTGGGCATAGACATTAAGGTTTCATTCTGTAGGTTCTGGGAGCCACTGAAAATTTAAGAAGGCAAGTCCCTTAGAGAGATGCTTAGAGATTGCCCTGGTTGTAAACTACCTCCCCTGCTTTTCTTCCTGGAGTTTAAAAATTTTTTTTTAAAGATTTATTTATTTATTTGTTAGAGAGAGGGAGTGAGAGAGAAAGAGAGCATGCGAACAGGGGGAGGGTCTGTGGGAGAGGGAGAGCAGACTCTGCACTAAGTGCCGAGCCCTATGTAGGGCTTGTTCTTATGACCCTGATATTATGACCGGAGTGGAAACCAAGAGTTAGACACTTAATGAACTGAGCCACCCAGGCACCCTTGGAGCTTTGGTTTTTAACTGTGGATGGTCTGTTGTCAGCCCAGGGCTGAACACTATGGGACTCTGATTTCTCTCTTGATGTTTTTGTAGGTGACACCCCCATTGCCCTCTGTCCCCCACTCTGAAAACAGCTCCTGAGACCTGAATTACAGAGCATCATTTTAACTGGACAAACTGCAGCTGAAACAAGCTTTTCTTGGAGGTCACAATGACCACCCAAGGCAGGGGGACTTTAGGCCTCCTCCCTAGAGGTGCTGTTCTCCAGAAACACGAGGGGCGCCAGACCATGAAGCAGGAGCCAGGGAGCCCGACCTGGGGTCAGGGCTGCAGTCTCCAAAAGAACCACCCTCCTGTCTGTGAAATTTTCCGGCTACACTTCAGGCAGTTATGTTATCATGAGATGTCTGGGCCACAGGAGGCACTGAGCCGGCTCCGGGAGCTCTGCCAGTGGTGGCTGATGCCAGAGGTACACACCAAGGAGCAGATCCTGGAGCTGCTGGTGCTGGAGCAGTTCTTGAGCATCTTGCCTGGGGAGTTACGGACCTGGGTGCAGCTGCATCACCCTGAGAGTGGCGAGGAGGCTGTGGCTGTGGTGGAGGATTTTCAGAGACACATAGGAGAGGTGAGCAGATGAGTCCAGAATGGCATCTGGAACCCTTCTCTAGTGGCTGGATTAGCTTGGGAATAGTCATTCTCTGTTCAATAGGCTCTAGGCTGGTTTATCCTTAGGATTCCTGAGCCGATTCCATAGAGAGGGAAGAAATAGTTTTGTGCTTCAAGTCATAAACAAAAATACAATTCCCGGAGAAGCTCTGTGTATCACTTTGGGAATAATGTGTTGTGACCCTCGCTTCGACCACACAGTGCTCACAGTACTCCTGGCAGGTAGAGAATCTGCCCACTGTTTAGAAGGGACTGTGGTAGGGAGTAGATTTCTGCGTATGTTGATAACGTGGGCCTTCGTTCGAGAAGTTGTCATTACTTACTTCCTTGTACTTCTCAGAGTCTGTTATCTCTCTTCCCGAATTTTAGGTTCTTTAGGAGAGGTGACGTTTCTGGGCCTCATAATCATTGGTTTCTTTTCTAACTTTCCAAACCCAACTGGGGTCTTTCTCCTTCCTTCCTTCCTTCCTTCTTTCCTTTCTTCCTTCCTTTCTTCCTCTCTTTCTTTCTTTAATTCTCATTTTGGTTTACCCTGTTTCCTAGGGTTCTCTCAAATTTAAAGCCAAGGTAATTTAAATTAGAGGAAAAGTTGGAGAGCCAGCAGTGTGATAACAGTGGGAAATCTGGCTTCTAGGACCACAGAGCTAAGTAGCTGTGTGACCATGTGTATCAGTCAGGGTTTAGCCAAAGAAGCAAAACCAGTAGGAAATGATATATATTTATATTTGTATGTATATCTATAGCATTGCTACAGAGTGACTTAAGTGATTATGAGGACTGGCCTGGTGGTACAAGTCGGAAATCTGTAGAACAGGCCATCAGGAAAGGCCAGCTGAAACTCAGGCACAGGCTGAATCTGCTGTCTACATGCAGAATTACTTTTTCATGGAACTTCCAGCTCTAATTTTAAGGTTTTTGTAACTGATTAAATCAGGCTCATCCAGATGACCTAGGATAATCTCCTTTACTTAGAGTAAACTGAACATGGTTATTGATTATATGTACAAAATACCTTCACAGCAACACCCAGTTTAGTGGTAAATTGGCACCTAAATCAATTCTATCTGATAAGTCTAATGTTGCTCTCTTGTACTAACCAAGGAGGGTGAATTAGGGTTCCCTCTACCTTTATTCCTTTGCACTTTATTATGGAAAACCAGTATATGAAATTTCCCAAGTACCCAAAAAAATAGTTACAATATGTATGTCTAGGGATTCAGTTCCCGTTGATTGGAGTCTGAGGGCTACACCTTTTTCCAAGAGTACCAGCCCACCCATTTGGCATTGAATCCATTGCCAACCATTATTTCTTTGGACACAAAAATAAACATAGGAATAAATCAGTCATCAGCAGGGTCTAGAGAGCAACTAGATTCAACCATGGGCAGAGACCAGAGGCTGAATAAAGTGTTTTGAGTGCCATTTAGTGAGGAGGCTAGAAGGAAAATTTCTCTATTTCCCACTTTTGTTTGTCTAACTTGAAGAGAATGCCCCCTCCATTAAAACTTAAGCTTTTATCCAGGCACCCTCAGAAAAAGGTGACTGAGTCACAAAGTCAAGAAAGTGACTTAACAGTTGACAGAGCAGCTACACACTATTGACTCCTGCCTAGGAGTAGGATCTTTGGACCCTGTTTCTTACTCTGCCTTTATTGTCAGCTTAAGTTTTTCTGATGTGGAAGACATGAGAATGGGACTATCTTTCCTATCATGGGCTCAGAAAAATGTATTTGTGGCTAAATGAATAAACAAGTTTTTTTGTGGCAGTTTGCCAGGAGTAGATTAATGAATATCAAGGCAGATCAGAGTCACTCTGCTCAGCAGGAGTGAGCATGTGCATGTGTGTACTTTGGGGCTGGAGAGGGTTGTAGAGCAATCCCTGTTGGGCTGCAGAATCATGCAATTTGCAAAATGCTTTTATATCCTATATCTTATTTTTGTTCCTAGCAGCCTTACAAAATATGAAAATAATAATCTTATCTCCATTTGACAAGTGACACAAGCACAGAGAGATTAATTGACTCATCTCAGATGATGATTAGTGAATATTCTCTTTGTCCAAGAGATTTAACCGAAGTATGGTTATTGCTGATTACTACCAAGTATGGGAATCAGAATTTTCTAGCACCCTAGGTTCTAAGTCACTAGTTTCCCCCTAGTGTCTTGCTATGGAGTGCCATCTTAGATGGAAATAGGAATGGGCTTTTCATTCCTAAAAGAAAAGAAACCTGGGAGTCTGAGTCCTAGATAATGAATAAGAACTGACCAGCATTTAATTGTTAGTGAATTACAAGGTTGTGTTGTCATGATGCAGCTAAGTTCCACCTTCTTCCAATACCCACAGCAGCTGTATTTAAGAGCTGTAACACCCATTCTTAAGAACTATTTTGTGGAGATTCCAGGGAGCCTTCTGATTCTATCACTGTGCTAGAGAGACATACAGTAAAGGGGAGAGGCCCCTTACATCTCAGCAGATATAACCCAATGGGGCAAATCCAGCAGGATTTGTGAAGTTATTTTCACCCTAGGCTGTACTGGGTACATGGCAGTGCAAGCACGTGAGCCTATAAATGTGATTCATTTAGATGGTATTTTAGGTTTTCAGCTCCAAATGCTGGTGAAAAAAGTAACCATGAGATTGTGAGGAGCTGGTTTGGTGACAATAAGCAAGGGTTAGAAATACCTCTCTACTCTGAGGTGTTCTCAAGGTCTCTAAAGATTGGTGTTACCTCATCTTATTTGACTTTTTATAAACGTTATTTTGGAGGGATAGTACATACTGAATACTGGTTTTGCAGATAACTCTAAAAACTAGTAGTAAATATCAAGAGGGGAAGAAAAAGTATCAAGAGAAGATGATCAGCAAATTTTAACTGAACACCAACATTGGGCCAAGCATTGTTCTAGGAGCAAGTGATCAAGACAGAGTTCTTATCCTCAAAAAGCTTACTTTTCATTGGGGGAGAAATAGACAATAAAGGCATAAATAAGATAAGGTAAGGGTTAAGACATACAGAGACTGTAATCAGGTAATTTGAGAGAGAGAGACTACTACAACTTTGCTTTGTCACTGTGGTTAGAAATGGCTTCTCCGAAGAGGAACGTCTGCTGAGAGAAATTGGAAAAGCTCTCTTGAGGTTTGTCAGCCACTATTATGGGCTCTTGCTTCTGCTGTCAGCCTCAGCATTATAATGTGCATGTTTAGGTACATACACCTGTCATTTTTTATTTTCTAGGTACTTCTGATTGGTCTCTTCTGTAGACTAAGGACATAGAATTGTTCTCCTGACTCCTTTTTCTAGATTGTTCTTCATAAGCAAATTTATGTCTGAAGAATTGACAAAATGAGAATGGTTATATAATCTGGGCTTCAGGCTTCTACCAAGAGGTTCAACAGAAGTATAGCAAGCAGGATGGCAAGTTGTAGATCCTGTTTTGACAGTTTTTCCCCCAGTAGGCTGTACTGGTAGGTCTGGAAGGATATTGGCTGTTCTTTTCCTGTCTTCTTTCTGGGGGTGTTTCTTAGAGGTTTGGGTTTCTAGACCTTGAAGGATGCTCTTTTGATTCCAATTATAATTCCTGTCTTTAGGTTTCAGCTCCTGTACAGGAACAGGAAATGCATTTGGAGGAGATGACAGCCCTGGGTACAACAGAGGAATCTCTTCCTACCTCATCCTTCAGTGAGAGTTCAGGCTCTGGAGCCTGCCTGGAGCCTCCTCATGACCCAGGGACACACCTCCTCCCCATTGGGCACTCTGGTACTCCTCTCCTTAGCCCTGGCATCAAATCCTGCCTCCCTTTTCTCCTCAAGTCTCCTTTCCTTTATTTCCCTATAATCCACCCCATTGGAATCCCTCATTGCCTTGCTCTATGTCTTAATTTCCTAGTGACTTTGTCTGTTTCTTTTGCTTATTCTCTAATCATTTGTGTATTTAGCAAGTTTTTGTCTAGTACATGTCATGGATGAGGCACTGTTGGGAACCAGAGAGATATAGTACACAGTTACTGCTTTTAAAGAACTTGTTATCTAGTTGGCAGAGAGTCAGTCAACTGCAAGAAGAGTTGTCCTTGTAAGATACATTGAGTGATATCTGTCAGCAGGTATTTGATGCCATGAAAACAAGCAATATGGGCATTGTAAACATTGAGCAAAATCGTTATGGTTTGGATGGGTAGGGGAGGCTTCATTGGTGAGGTATCTGTGGGATGTGATTGTGAGAAATGGGGGAACAAATTCAAGCAGGTGGAAAACTGGTAGGCACCAAAGTAGAGGATATAAATAAAGACTAAGTGGGGGTTCCTTGGACCCCACACAGAGATAGAATGAGGAAGAACTGTTTTGGGGAGCACGGGGTCTGCTAGAACAGGGCCTAACAACTGAGGTTAGGAAAATTTTGCTGGATGGAGGTTGATGTGTTAGAAACAGTATTTTGGGAGAATTATTCTAATGCATGTGTCTGGGATGAATGGTGAGACCAGTGGTTGGAGGCCTCAGTAAGAGGCCAGTGTGCCAGAATGGATGTGAGGTGGTCATTGCCTGAGCAATGCTGAGTGGAATAGAAATTGAGAGACAGGAGATACATTGTGCAGGAAGAATTCATGGGACAGTAAGAGGAAGGAGAATTATGGGGCTTGGCCAATGTTTGGATTCATTGACAGAACTTGGGAAGTCAGGAAAGAAAGATGGTAAGAATGTCCATTTTTGACTGAATATAAGATAAAGAGGGACACCCAAATGAAATGTCCAGTAGACCACTGGAAGTCTGTAATGGGGGTCTAGAAGAGAGCTGGAACTGGGAAAGCAGCAGTAGAGCATTGAGAGTCCGTGAGATCTCTGCCAGAGCAAAAAGGGATGCTTTGAGGCCCAGCGCCTGCAGCGTCTATAATGAGAAGCCAAAAAAGGGAAAGGAAATCAGGAATGAAGGGCCAGAAATGTGAGGGGCAAATCAGGTTGGGCTGATGCCACAGAAGCCATGGGGAGAGAAAGTGGGCCCAAGTCTAGCTTCCTTCAGAGAGTTTGAAGCGAGTGAGGGCTGGGTGGAATGGGTAATTCTCAGTTGGACTAGGGAACCCTCTGCACCCTCAGAGTAAAACCTGCATGGAAAAGTCACAGCGCAGTCAGAATAACACCTGTATGGAAGAGGGATGAGAGGCAGTATGTGGAGCTGCCTGGGTTCTCTTGAACCCACTCCCTGGGATACAGACCTTATTGGAGCCGAGGCAGGACTTGTCCTCATAGCTCTCTTTTCTCTCTCAGGTCAGTGTGCTTCCCAGGTGCCTGCCCTTTTCCAAGCTGGGAAGTCAGGAGATCAGGCAGCAGCAACTGTGCTTCAGGTGGTCGGGCCCCAGGTGAGCTGAACTCTGTCTTCCCTGAGTCCCCAAATCTGCAGCCTGGAAATAGCTAGTGCTCATCTCAGGGCTCTGGCCAATTCTGAGATTAATCCTGTAATTTACCTTCCTAATTACTTCCTCTGGAATTGGGTCCTGCGTACTGAGTTCATGGATTCTGTCTGGCCCTGGACTTGTCCTCTTAGATGTATCATCCCAACTTCTCTCCCTCCCTCATCCCTTTACCCACCAGGGCCCCACCTGGGCTCTTGGTACCCTGATGTGTCTGCCCTTCAGGCCAGGGAATATCCCTGAGCAGTAAAAGCTTGTCATTCCAGGGATCTGCTGCGTACCAGTTCCTGTCTGTGGACTATACTGAGAGGAAGTGGAACGGTCCGGCCCTCAGTCAGAGAGCTGTGTACCGGAGCATCATGCCGGAAAACTATTGCAGCATGGCCTCAATGGGTAATGATTCTGTTCCCCAGTAATACAGTCTGCATTCTTTTCTTTATATTTTCTTTGCTCTATTCTATTTTTTCCCAGCTTTTTTTATTATGAAAAGTTGCAAACATGAGATAAGGTAGAGAGAATACTGTAATGAACCTCTCTGTGCCCATCACTCAGCCCTAAATTATCAACATTGTCTTTATCCCATCGTTAATTGACCTAAGGTGGTTTGGTTAGAATTTGTAGTTGTAAGGAATAGGGGCTGCTCACGTTATTTAAGTACTGAGCTGTGTTACTTACAATAAGGCTGAATAAATGGAAACCCTGATCAAATCCAGCAGCTAGACCATCCTTTGGGAAACAGGACCCTCAACAACAACAGCGAATAATTTTTATGCCAGGGAATGTAAGGCATTTGCTCCCTGCATATCTGTTTTGTCCTCCCACTGCCACCCATTTTCTTCACTCTGAATCTCTTATCCTCTCATAGCTGCTTCTTCAAGCTCCTAATGGGCTTGGCTTCTCTCCATGCCTCATTTCGTTTTCTTTATTTTGCCCTATTTCCAGCTCAGATTTTACTTAGAGAGGGCCTCCAAGGGTGGTTTGGCCATTAAATATCATCTCTGTTTGGGCAGAACTTTGCCCCTGGCCACAGCAGAGGCTGAGGGGTAATATACAGAGAAGCTACACTTGGTCCTGGTGCCCAGGTCTAGTCAGTTGTGGTCTGAGAGATATTGAAACCAGTTACTCAGCACAAAGCATGGCTGCCTCAGTTTCCCCTTTGGGAAAAACTGAGGCAGGACAGCTTCCTGGAAAGGGGTGTTTTCAGGGCAGGTTCTCTGGCTGGCAAGTCTAGCACAGTAGCCAACAATGGAGAGGGTGAATAGGCTTAGGAGTCCAGGATAGTCCAGGAGTCCAGATAGCTATAACTTTCCATATGCTGAAATGCCATGATGGCTTGTGGCCCAAGTTAAGATATGATTAAAAGAACCAATAGTTTCATGTTCAGACATGACTGATTGCTTGCTACTTCCACTTTGTCCAAATTCAAAAGGAAATATTCAACAGTGTAGTTTCCTTTGATTCCAGATTATCAAGATACCAAAGATATATTTTGACTTGTATTTCAAATTATTGGTCCCTTTCTTAATTTTTATTAAGTATTAAATAGTACTTGCGGTACTGACTTCTACCAGTCTAGTGTAGCAGAGACTAAGGGAATCTCCACTTTAAGAATTTTGCTGTCCCTTCCACAATACTTCTCCCCCAGCATTTCTGAACCTGTGATTTCTCTGAATCTTGTCACTGTCCTCACATTAAGATCATACCACCTTTACAGTCTGCTGTCTTGCCTTCCAACTGCCTTTTTAATTGGATAATTAAGTGGCTCACTTAAGAGCTGTCAGGACAGAGCTCTGTCCTAATAACTTTTCATTCATCCTCCCCACTGACCATCTTTCCCCTTTGTCTTTCTGTCATGAAGAAAAGCTTGAGCTATTTCCCATCTTTCTCTTGTTCTTAATATTTCATCTCTTAATGTATCCCCTAATGTGAAGGTTTTTTCAGGTCCATAGACTCCTAATGATTCTGTTTCATCAGCAGAACAAGAAATGAATAAAAGTTGTTTTCTTCTTTCTCTCGGCAGCAGGTGAGACTAGGATGCAGTGTTCAGAGTTGCCTGCAAAACAGGAAGTTTCTAAAGAACCAGTGTCACCTTGTGGGACATCTGGAGGCCTCTGTGGAGTAGTTACTGAGGAACTAGAGGCAGGAGCTGCCTGTGAAGGAATTTTAGAACAGCTGGAAGGGCAACCCTCAGAGAAAGAAGGGAGCAGACTGGAAAATGAGCTCTTCAAAATAGCACGAGAAGATAAAGATAAATCCACAAAGGATGGATGTGATGAATATAATGAACTTGGGAAACATCCAGATCTGTCCTCTAATGCTGTAGAATGTCAAGGAATTCTGAAGGGACAGAAATTTTATCAATGTGATGAATGTGGTAAAGCTTTTAATCGAAGTTCACACCTCACTGGGCATCAAAGAATTCACACTGGAGAGAAACCCTATGAGTGTAATGAATGTGGTAAGACCTTCAGGCAGACCTCTCAACTCATAGTTCATCTCAGAACCCACACAGGGGAAAAGCCCTATGAGTGCAATGAGTGTGGAAATACTTACCGACACAGCTCCCATCTTAGTCAACACCAGAGACTCCATAATGGTGAGAAACCATATAAGTGTAATGAATGTGCAAAAGCCTTCACTCAGAGTTCCCAACTGATTGACCACCAGAGAACTCATACTGGGGAGAAACCTTATGAATGCACTGAGTGTGGTGAGGCCTTCATTCGTAGTAAAAGTCTTGTCCGACATCAGGTAGTTCACACTGGTAAAAAACCTTATAAGTGTAGTGAGTGTGGGAAAGCTTTCTGTTCTAATAGAAATCTTGTTGATCATCAGAGGATCCATACTGGGGACAAGCCTTATGAGTGTAATGAATGTGGCAAGGCTTTCAGTCGGAATAAATGTCTTATTCGACATCAGAGCCTCCACACTGGGCAAAAACCATACAAATGTAGTGATTGTGGGAAAGCCTTCAATCAGAACTCTCAGCTTGTTGACCATGAGCGAATTCATACTGGAGAAAAACCTTTTGAATGTAATGAGTGTGGTAAGGCATTCAGTCTCAGTAAATGTCTTATTCGACATCAGAGGCTTCACACAGGTGAAAAGCCCTATAAATGCAATGAATGTGGAAAGTCCTTCAACCAAAACTCACACCTTATTATTCACCAGAGAATTCACACTGGTGAGAAGCCTTATGAATGTAATGAGTGTGGGAAGGTCTTCAGTTACAGCTCCAGTCTCATGGTACATCAGAGAACCCATACGGGGGAGAAACCCTATAAATGTAGTGATTGTGGAAAAGCTTTTAGTGACAGCTCTCAGCTCATTGTGCACCAGAGGGTTCACACAGGAGAGAAGCCTTATGAATGTATTGAGTGTGGGAAAGCCTTCAGTCAGCGTTCCACTTTTAATCACCACCAGCGAACTCACATTGGAGAGAAGCACTCAGGTCTGGCTCGCTCAGTTTCTTAGTTTCTTAAGATATGATTTTCTAAAGAATTAATTAAGCTTTTTTTTTTTTTTTTTTTTTTTTAAAGATGGCTCTCTTTAAACTGTTCATCAAAATGTACCAATCCTTACATGCTTCCTGGTGAGTCATGAAGGTGGGAGGGTGGGAGTCACAGTGTGATCATTTTCTGCCATTAGGGGGAAGTAAGGACTACACATTTCATGTACTTGTTTATTCATTCATTCATTCATTCTTTTGAACTGTTGAAAAAAATCTAACTCATTTCTCAGTTCTGCATCCTATAATCAGATTTTGTGCTTTTCAAGGACAGAAATTATATGTTTCTTATTCTACTCCACCTCCTTTGTTTTACTACTTACATAGGTCATATTGCAAGATGGATTCATTCTTTCCTTTCTCTTGGCTAAGGCTCTCCCTATATAGTTTAAACTTCCACTCTAATTCAGGCCCTTATCACTTGTGTTCCCTACATATAAAACCCTTTTTTTCCCTCTTGACTAATGTATATCCCTTAGATTCTTCCAGAGCCCTCTCATTTCTGAAAGACCTTCTTAAAATGCTTTTTCTTCCCTCTTAAACTTCTATTCAGTTGACCTCAGTGCTTCCAATTAGTTGGTGCTACAACGTGCAACTGTTGTTAAATTATCTTGCTGGTTATTCTGAACTTAACGCGTATTTGTATACTTTCCTATCAACTTATTGTAGGCTTTTTAGGGCTAGGTATAGTATCTGTTCTTTTAGCATATAGATAATTTTCATATAGTAGTTGTTTAATAAAATTTTTTAAACTCTGCTCTAAGTTGCACCATCTTTAAATTGGGTATGAGATCCCCTTCCCCACCCCAATCAGATTAGAGGCTTCTAAAGATGGAAGTGGGGTGGTGCTTGGGTGGCTCAATGGGTTAAAGTCTCTGCCTTAGGCTCAAGTCATGATCCCAGGGTCCTGGGATCGAGCCCCACATTGGGCTCTGCTCAGTGGGGAGCCTGCTTCCCTTCTTCTCTCTCTGCCTGCTTCTCTGCCTTTGATCTCTGTCAAATAAGTAAATAAAATCTTTAAAAAATAAAAATAAAATAAAGATGGAAGTGGTATCTCATTGTAGGATATCACATACAGGGACCTCATTGATATTGATATTTTCTGTGTGTATTCATGGACATCTCACCACTGTTACTTCATTGTTGGTTTCTGATAGATATTCTATTGTGTTTAGGAAGTTTCCTTCTATTTCTGTTATTTATTTGTTTGTTTTTTAAGTAGGCTCCATGCATATATGGGGCTTGAACTCATGACCTCAGGATTGAGAATTGCATGCTCTATCGACTGAGCCAACCAGACACCTCTCTATTTCTGTTTTTAGAAAAAAGGAAGATAGTACAGTAGTTATGAACACTGATTTTGTGCCTAGTGTCCTAATTCAAACCCTGGCTCCTCCATGTTTCTAGGTGTGTAGCCCTGGGCAAGTTACTTAGCTTCCTTGTGTGTCAGTTCTTCCATCTGTAAAGCAAAGCTATGTTTGTTAGGATAAAATCAGTTAATCAGTGTTAGATATTTAGAACAGTACTTGGCGCTTAGTACCCACTATAGCAATTATTACTATTCTTAGAGTTGCTAAGTTCTATCTTGTTTTTTAAAAAATCTGTTGGTATAATTTTATGGGTCATGTTCTTTATTTTTGTAAATTTTTTTTTTTTGGTTGTTGTTGTTTTTAACTTTCTAAATGATTGAAATTTCTTTGAAGTCCTGGAGTAAAATCCATTTGTTCGTGGTGATTTTTTTTTTTTTTTTAAATAGAGAACTAGGTTGAATTTACTGAGGTTTTCCTGGCTTTTCAAAATGTATTTGGAGTTTATTTTTCTTGAATTTTCTGAAAGAGTTTGCATAATATGGGAATTACTCATTAAAGGCTGAAAGTAGTAGCTAGATCCTTTTTGGGGGAGGAAGGAATTGGGAGAGATGTATCCTTAGCAACATTTTTATTTCTTCAATGGTTGTACTCTAGGTTTCTCCCTCTGTAAATTTTGGTAATATATATCTAGAAGTCATTTTTTACTGGATTGTCAAACTGTGGCATAAAGGACTCCACTTTATTTTAAAAAATCAGACTGAATTTATACCCAGGAAATAGTTCAAGTGGTCAGATATGATGGTAAAAGTGCTAGGAACTGGACGCTTTCCCTTTTACCTCTTACACGCACATAAAGAAAATATTCCATACCTATACTCTACATCCCCAACCCTAATTATTCAGCTCTTAAATTCAGTAGGAAAAGTTAAAAGATTATGCTAAGAAGTTGCTGAGTATTGTTCTCCATTGGGAGACATTCCTGTCAAAGTATTAACCTCCTGGAGTGCTACAGAGAATACATTCCTGAAAACCTCTAAGTGTTAGGGACAAATTGTGAGTAACCACAGGTTACTTTTGCTTCATGGGGAAAGACAATCCCCTGACCCTAGTATTAGGACATGTTCTAGCCTGATGGGGCTTTGTGGAACCACTTGTCCTAGCTGTGTACAAAGAAAGTGTTATGTCAGCTGGCTCTAAGTAACTAATAGTGCAAGTATTTGACCTAGGATAGGACAATGTAGATATTCCTTACTGAAGCACAACAGTCTTCCTACTAATGTATGCACAGGACAAAGTAGGTTGAGGTACAGACCCCTTTTTAAGGCATGTGAATGCTTTATATGAAACTACAGTAGGAAAGAAATGTGTGATGACCTACCTCCTTTTCTGACTTCTCGGTCCTCCTCAAGTTTTGCTTTGTTAGGAATTGTTGGCTGACTGTAAACAATGTCTTTCATCCTAGGTGGCCCTGGCCCAGTCCATAGACCTAAAAGTTTCTAAGAATGAATGTACAGGTGGCATTTTCTGATGTCTAATAGGCTTTCCCACCAAATCCTTCCTGTTGTACTGTCTTCTGTATGGGTGATACATTTACAATATATTCAGTTTCCCAACTTGGTGCCATATGGATTGTGGGTGGAGATGCATAAAGCCAGTAATTATCCAAGATTTGGTTACAATTAGATCATTGGACAAAATAATCACAGAACTATATATAATGAGGAATGGTAATCACAGCTGCATGTTCACCATAGGGCATAAGTATACATGTCCAGCCACTATAGATTGTATACATTGATTATATACGTTGAGTCCCATTTTAGAACAATTAAATGCTATATCCCCTTACTGAGACGTTCTATGTTGCTTCCTAGGGGAGGAGGGGCCAGAACAAATCCAATTTTATCATATCTCTAGTGACCCTGGCAAGTCATAGAGTATGTCCTAATGTCAAGAAGGGAGTCCCCACCAGTGAAATTCTGCAGTCAGCATTCAGGCTGCTTAGGCAATGGGCAAAAATTGACATTCAAGCTCTCCCTTGGGAACCACAGCACTGGTGCCCCTAGGATTTGAGATGTATGTCGTGTATTACAGGGGCAGTTTATGGAAAAGGTGGTGATGAAAGCTGCCATGATGCTAAATATAAAACCACTAACAACTGTATTCTCTAATTTAAGCTATGTGTTTACTGTGACCATCTACTGTTAATATATATCCTAGTGAGTAGTACTGGAAGAATGAGATAGTTGTGGTTTTTCTTTAAGAGATCTTTGATGGAGAGCCACTTGAGAAACTCTAGACAATTCACCTCAGCCTTTCCTAGGTTTTTCCCTTAAGAGTGGACATGTGGGACACTTGAACATCAAGAACAGGAACATCTGGGCAGTTTCCAACCATCTGTAAGAACAAGGGAAGATGCATATCTGGTCAGGGACCTCTGATTTGCCCAGAGCAATAACCTAGAATAAAGTTATGAGCAGTTTCTATTGGGGCAGATGTAGAGGTGTGCCTTACCTGCTCTGCCCCAAGCAAGAAGTTTCTCCATTCATCTGTCAATGGACACAGGTTGTTTCCATATCTTGGCTATTGTAAATAATGCTACAATAAACATAGGGGTGCATATTTCACTTGAAGTATCTTTTGATCCTGTCTAATAATCTGAGAGACATATCCTCAAAAAGATTGTGAATTCCCAAACAGAAGCATTGAATTGCAACCATCTTGATCAATAAAGTAAGACCTGAATAACTGGATATTGACTTCAATCACCCAAATATGAGTTGGAATATCTTTGGCTGGCAGATGCCATGATAAAGATGGAAATTGTTGAATATTTAGGTAATTGTGACCCTCAAAATACCCAGATTCTAACTAGTGATGTTTTGGACTGAATGAATAGATTTCTGTCAGAAAGAAAAAAAAAATACACTTGTAGATGAAAGCAACAAGTTGAAAAAGACACTGGAATTTTATTTTTAATGTATGTTTTCTAAAATTTGAGAACAACTGGGCTAGGGTATTAATGAGTAATCATTACCTCCTGGGAGCAAATGTGAAGTTACCAGCTTGAATCACAATTAATGACCCTTCCTTCAGATAAAAGAGTACATGAAAAGCAAGACTAAATTGATCATAACTGTCTTAATATACACAAATATTTTTTCTTAAGTGTTTCCTGATATAGTGGCAATAGTGTCATGGACTTGAGTTCTACTTTCAGCATCAGTTGGGGGTTTCAAACTTGTGTTAGTCTTATTATTTATCTGAATCGCTGTTTCTCTGTGTCCTCCTTGAAATGTGGCAGCATTGTGAAACCTATGTGAGCTAATGGATAAGAAACTCCTGGTGTGTTCTTATTCCAACTGTTTCACATTTCCTCTTGATGTCTAGTTGGCATCTTTCACTTAACACATTCAAAGCAAAACTATTGATCCTTCTTCCAAAAACCATTCCTCTTTCAATCTACTCTATTTCTCTCTAAAAGGGAAGCTTATTCTAGTTGCTCATATCAGTGACTGTAGAATCATCTTTAACCAACAACCAGTTCATTAGCAAATCATGTTTCCTTCCATGCCTTGAAAATACTGTTGACCCTAAAACAACACAGGTTTGAATGCATCCACTTATATGTGTGGGTTTTAAAAAACCTTTTTAAATTATGTCCTGTTAACCAATGTATAGTACATCATTGGTTTTCGATGTAATGTTCAACAATTCATTATTTTTGGTTTTCCCCAGCAAGTTTACTGAGAAAAATTTTGGAGATTTATGATAGCTTGAAAAAAACGAGAAGAATAGGTAGCCCGATATTGTCTATGTTGCTTCCTAGGGGAGAAAGGGCCAGAACAAAGCAATTATAACAAAAAATAACAAAAAATACTGAGAAAAAGTTATTATTGTAAGAATACAATAGATGTGTGCTAGTGGATGGGCTAGAAGTGGCAGCAGCAATGATAGGGAGGCAGGCCTGAGAAGGGGCACTAGTACCCTAGTGGGAGGGGAACTCTGGCAGGTGAAGACAGGAGAATCTGCATACATGGGGGTGGGGGCTCCATTTCAGAGGTGCAGGGAGCAGCAGGGAAGGCACAATTGGCATCTGGTTCAGCTGTCACTGAGGCCTTGGGCTGCAGAGGGCCTCCTCCCTCTCCCCATGAGAGGGGGTCTGGGAAGAGCTTCACCATAAATGAGGACAGGGACAGCAGCTGTTTCTGGAGCTGGCCAGTCAGGAGATAGACTTCTCATGCACACTCTGCCCAATGAGATGGAGGAGATTGGGGCAGTGGTTTGGGGACCCAACAGGTCAGCCCTGCCTGATACTTGGGAGTGAACAGGGGTCAGTCAGCCAGATAGCTTGACAGGACTGGGGACAGTGATTGTGAAGAGGTGACTGAAAAGGACTCTGACAGGGAAGCAAGGGGGACGAAGTGAGCTGTGTGCCCTCTAAGATAAAGTATTCACAGAGCTGCCCCTCCATTGGAATCCAGGGTGGCCACTGTGCCCTGGCAGT
This sequence comes from Meles meles, assembly GCF_922984935.1. Taxonomy (NCBI): domain Eukaryota; kingdom Metazoa; phylum Chordata; class Mammalia; order Carnivora; family Mustelidae; genus Meles; species Meles meles. Next base: position 38,320,684 of record NC_060069.1, read on the forward strand.
CCTGTGTCTTCCTGCATCTCTTCTGCTGTGTATTCCTGCTGGGGGCTAGAGGGACAGCTGGAGGAGGAGTAGACCTTGCTGGAGGCAGGAGGAAAGAACTGGAAGGCTGTCTAGTGTTGCCATTGAAGACAGCCTTCGTGTCACCCAGAAATGCATTGGGCATGACCTGGAGTGCTGCTTCCTCCTCAGAGGCCATGTCTTTTGCAGTGATTGTAAACCCACCTCTGGGGGGGGAGGGGTTGGTCTCAGAGGGTCCTTTTGTCTTGTCTGCAGGGGTCCATAGTCTTGTCTTCTGTTTAGAAGGATAAACATCTTTTGTTTCTGAGGTCAAGTGCACCTGAGGAGTTCCTCCAGGTGTGCCCCATGGTTACATGTGCATCCTTTCATGCTGGCCCTCTGGGAAACCACTGAAGCTGCAGCTGGACACCAAGGGCCTGTCTGGCTCACTGTCGATGAGGACCTCTGGAGCACCTGGGCTCTGCATATGGCCGCTCTGCATATGGCCAGAGTGTCCTCTGCATCTGTGAGAAACATGAGGTGGAGCTGTATGAGATTATATGGGATGTTGTTTGGGACAGCTTTTACGAAAGATGTAGGATTTCTTATTGGACATATTTTGAGCTCACAGGGCTGATGGTATCTCTGAAGTATACAAGCTTTTTAAGAAGGAAGAGAAGCCTGCATGGATCCCCAGAAACTGAATGAAGTTTCCATCAGGGTGCCTTCCCTAATAGCCCTGCTTCTCCATGTTTGTGGGGTCCTTCTGCTGTTGGCAGTCCCTTTTCCAGGCTCTCTGAGATCCCTCAACATGACTACTCTGTGGACTGGCATTGGGTCTGTCTGGATGCTGTGGGTGGCATAGTGGCTACTGAGTGCTCCTGTACTCCAGAGGGAGTGAGACTGCACAGTGTACATGCTGAGCCACTGGACATATTTGCATTGGGAGAGGATAACACTGCCTTTCCCTGATGGCCTTGCCTGCCAATTAAGGCAGAATCTTTAGACACTCAAAAGTCACTTTGGAAAATGGTGCCATGAAGTTAGCCCCTATCTCCCAAAAGAGTTCTCATGGGGTCAGGGTACCCAAGCACACAGACAGCTGCCAATCAGGTAGGGATACTATAATATCCCCTCCTCAGTACTAGTGCCTGCCATGTGTCCAGAGGGATGCAAAGCAGGAGGAGGTGAGCTCCATGAGCAATGGGGGGCCTGTGTCTTCACTCATTTGCCAGATGCCTGAATTAGGGTGGTCATATCCACCCCAAGTAACTCATCACACCTAGATATCCAGAGAGGAAAGTCTCTGTTGACTTCAGCAGGTTGGGAGGGCAGGGTTGTGTCCTGCAGAGTAAGATGAAGAACATCTCCAAAGGTGCTCTTCAGCAGTAAATCAATGTACCCACCTCCTCCACTCCTGTTCATGGTGGCTCTATAGGCACCCAGATCCCTGCCTCCAACTTAAGCAACTGCTGGAGGTCATAGCCCTTCCTGCTCAGGAGCATGCACGGATCGGGTCCTGGTTCCATGGGGGATGTGCTCAGATCATAATCTAGTGGGCTGAATGGATTATGACCATACTCTTGTCTATTTCACGGTGGCAGGCAATAGCAGCCAAACCAGCATTATGGTTGATTCCACTGTGGATGCACCGAGTAAGTTGGGGAAGGGATGAGCCACATGTGCCTTACCCTTCAATGGCAGATATCCCACATTCAGAATTGCTCTTCTTGTTTCTCCTGCAAAACATTAGCCTCTGCCACTTCCATAGGGTCCTGTAATAGAGAAGCTTTTGATATCTGAAAGGAAGGGAAAAGTCAGGCATAACCAGAAAAACCAGGATAGGAAAACACCCATGTGGGACATGACCAGGTCAGGACCAGCCTTCTCTGGGGCCCATCCAGCTTAGCCCTTCTGACCCCAGTCTGGGTCACTGCTGGGCCATTCAGCACGGCTCACCATGAATCAGCGGCGCAGGCCCAGGTTCAGGGGCCAGGGCAGTGCTAAGAAAGAGGGAGAGGGGAGCTGCAGAAACATTTCCTAGACATTGAAGTTGCAAAGCCTCAAGTCCCTGGATGAGACAAGGCTCCTCCGGGTGAGCTTCAGAAAAAGAAACAATGGGTGAAAGCTCTAAAGAGGAGGTATGCTTTGCAAAAAGAGAAAGCAAAAGATACAAAAGGAAGAAAGGTGTTACAGGCATCATGTTGCTATATTCATTTGAATCCTCTGAATCTGCAAAGCAGTCTTTGAGTGGTTATGGCACTGATGATGTGGGGTGACCGTGGGAAAGGAAGTTGGAGTTAGTGGAGCAGACCCTGCTGTTCCAGGAAGGAAGTACCCTGAATTCTGGGTGATTGGCCCTCAGCTCTGAGTCCTCTCCAGGCTCTAGCCCTCCAAGTCTTCAGGAATGGAGTGGGTGTCTCTTCTCTGACCCGCTTTTCCAGCCTCACATTCTCCCCATGACCAGGATGGATGCCTGTTTCCTCCTGTCCCTCCTGCAGATCACTGTCCCCATGAAAGTCTGTGCCTGTTATTACCTTCCTCCTGGCTCCTCTCCTGCCATGTTCCCCTCCCTCTTCCTCTCCTAAGATATGCTTCATTTCCTCTCTACTGTCAGCCTCCACCAATCACATTGTTATGAAGTAGGGAAGTACTGGAGGACAGACAATCCATGTGGTGGCACCCACACACTACATCCACTGATTCTTCTTGTTGGGGAGTTGCTATCCTGGGTCTGAGATTGCTGAGGACCTTGAGGGAGAAAGTGTCAATTACCTCCATGTAGCCTGTGTTTTTCTGAGTCTGACATGAACGTACTCAGGAGACATTTTCACCTGAAACAACCCCTGAAATTCCTAGAAACATTACCAAAGATGAGTGAAAGTTAGAGGACACTAACTTGTCCACTTTTCCTTATGACGTATGGCCCCATAAACATACAGTTCTGGCCAGGGTTTGGCCCAACCATTGGAAGGAAAGTACTGAGCTTGCCTGAGGAAAGATCACAGGGTGGTCATAACAATGATGTGATGGGGGCAAGGCCAACATCACATGACAGGAACCCTTGGTACTGAGAGGAGCAGTGACCCCTGGAACTGCTGCCCAGAGGTTCTGCTCTCACGTCAATGACAGGTGACAGGTCAGTGGGACTGTGAGTACAAGTGTTTGAAGCAGGCCAAGCAGTCCCTCACATAGACTTCTAGAGTTCCTGCTCTCCATGGAGGATCTGCAGTGTGGTCACTCAGGGGCCTCCCTCAGACGGAAGCACATGCACCCACATGACTCTGGGAAAGGACACTGGAACATATGCAGTGATGCCAGAGATAATTTTCTTTTTTTTATTAAAGGTTTTATTTATTTATTTATTTGACAGATAGAGATCACAAGTAGGGAGAGAGGCAGGCAGAGAGAGAGAGAGAGGAGGAAGCAGGCTCCCTGCTGAGCAGAGAGCCCGATGTGGGGCTCGATCCCAGGACCCTGGGATCATGACCTGAGCGAAAGGCAGAGGCTTTAACCCACTGAGCCACCCAGGAGCCCCAGAGATAATATTCTTTAACATATGCAGGTGTGCAAGTGGTCCTTAAGGAGCAAGCATGACAGACACATAATGTTACAAGTCCTAGAATTCTAGCTGAATGGGAGAGTTACCTCTCATTCACCACCCAGTACACACTGGAACTTTGTCTCTGGGTCAGATGTCTGTGAGAGAGTGGTTCCCTGCCATTCACAATAAGTCATTAACAGATTGGTCCCCTAATCTCTGGGGCACAATTCCCAAGAAGTGCCAAACAAACAAAACCATGATCAGACATTTAGCAGTGTCAGAGGGAGGGGAGTACAGGTTTCATGGAAACAAAAGTTGTAAAGAGCAAAGCAAGAACAGACTTTTTCCAAGACAGCACACTCAAAGCCTACAGACACAATTCCTCTTCCTATTATGTGATTAAGATATGAAGTGAGAAAATCAGTCTTCTATACGTATTTCCCATTCTGATTTCACAGGCACTTTTGCAGTCTCCAGATCAGTGGTTGCAACCTGACTATTACCTGGAACCCTCTCCTGTTGATTCTTACCTGAGTGCTGTTCGGACCTGGAAAGTCTTCCTCGCTGTGGTTGGAATCATTGTCCAGGGTCTTCAGAAACAAATCTATAGAGACACAGACATGAGCAATCCTGTTATTGGAGAGAGGGGCCCAGCCATTTTTCCTATTCTAGTTGAGGTTGTGGTGAGTCATCCAGCATCTCCCTGAATTTTTCCATGGGTTCCCAGAAGTTTGTTAAGCTTAGAGGATTTGGAGCCCTTCAGTAAGACATTGATCACAGTTGTGAATCTGAGATGTGATAGAGATGCTATAGGAATCACCAATCACACTCAGTTGTTCAAGTTTATTATAGCTCTCACCACCCAGGATCCATTTTCAATTCTTAGGGATACACATGAAATGTGGCTAGTGTGACTGAGCAATATGATATTTCCTTTCCTTGGAATTAACTGAGTTAATGAATGATGAAATGAAATCACTTATACACAAAAAGATACAGTCTAGTGGCTAGCACCCTGGATAGCAGAGCTGTAGACTCCAAAGTTGAAGACATAAGTGCCCATCTCTTCATTGTTCCTTGCTGAGTAGTGTGCTGGCCTGATGGGATCATTCATTTGCAGTTATTTCCTGAGACTGTGCACACATGCCAGTTACTCTTTGAGGTCCTGGGATGCCAAAACAGTAAAGTCAGAGCCCCAGGTCTTAGTAGCAGCAGTGTACCTTTTAGTGCAATCTTATCAAAATCCCAATGTCATTTTATAGTAGCAGAACAGATAATACCAAAATCCCCAGGGAACCTCAAATAGTGAAAACAATCTGGATCATGAGAGAAGAGTGGAAGCTCCACTCACTGTGACTTAAAATACATTGCAAGCTACAATACTCTAACCATATGGTACTGCCATAAAAACAGACGGGAAGAACAACAGATCAGCATAGAGAGCCCCAAGTGAACACACGTACATGGGCACAAGATCCTCAGCAAGGATGCCAAGACTGCACCATGGAGAAGGTTAGTCCCTTCAACAATGGAGAGAATGGAAATGGAGAAGACATGTGCAAATTCACATTGCAAAAGGAGCTAATATTCAAAATATAAAAGAAATTCCTGCATGTGAATTCCAAAAACAACCCAAGAAAGCCACCCACCCAGTTTAATCATGGGAGAAAGACTTGAATGGACATTACTTCAAAGAAGTTGTACAAATGGCCAACAGACATATGAAAACCTGCTCCACATCCCTGATTTCCATGAAGTGCAAATTCAAAGGACAATGAGATATCACCTCACTTGTTCAGATGCCAGTTACAGAAAGAAAAGAAGGAAAGGAAAAGGGAGGGGAGGGAGTGGGAGGAGGTTAAAGAAAGATGAAAATAAAAACAGAACTATAGGGAGTATTGATGAGAATATGGGATATCAGAACCTTGGTACACAGTTAGAATGTAAAATGGTACAGACATAATGAATGAAAAACAATAATGAGTATTTCAAAGAATTGCAAATAGAAGTACCGCATGATCCAGTGGTCACACTTCTGGGCATAGTGTGAGGGGAAAGGAAACCAGCCTCTCTAGGACAGAGCTGCAACATTATAAGCACTGCAGCATTCTATACAATAGCCAGGAAATGGAAACTGCCCCCTTGTACATACACAGGTGAATTGAAAAATTGATGAAGAAAATGTTGTACCTAAGTACAGTGGAATATTATTCCACTTCAAAAGTGAAGTGAACTTATTATGTGCAGAACCAGGAATGAGCCTGCAGAGCCTTATTCTAAGCATAATATACCAATCACAGAAACAAATACTATGTGTTTGCATAACCATGAGGTGTGTAAAATAGTCAAAGTCATAGAAGCAGAGAGCAGAGGATTGGTTGCCAAGCACTGGAGGGGAAGGAAGTGGGGAGTTCCTTTCATGGGCTTTGGTCCTGCATGAGAATTGGCCCCATCTCTGACAGATGTTGACATGCATGGTCCTCTGTGGGACCTACATCCACACCTTTCACAATCTCTGGACTCTCCACAAGCATGTGGCTTTCTCTCTGTGGTCCTCATTAATGACTAGTCTTCAATGGGCTGTTAAACACACATGAGGTGCCTTGGGTTATTTGTCCACGGAGGCCACTTAAAATGTTGGGCAATGTTGTGACCTTGTAGATGAGCACTTCCAGGTGTGTAATGGATGTGGGACTTGCTCTGTGACTGACGGTCCCATAGCTGAGTGATAAATGCTGGTCAGCAGCCCAGAGTTACAACATTGGGACATGGGCCTGAGTTCCTATTTTTGCTTTTCCACATTCAAGGCAAGAATTGTGCCATTCATCCCTGCAGCATCTCCTTCTGAGAAAAGGGAGTTTTAAGCAATCTCCAGGTATAGCTGTGTTGAGAGAGGAAGGTGGTATTGTATGCAATACATTTATATGCATTGTATGTGCAGTGTTGATGAGATTTTCTTTTTTTGCAGAAGTTTGACTATTGTGTAAGTGGGAAATATCTCCCGAGGAAACACACACACACACACACACACACACACACACACTGACTTCGCACCACACAGATGCACACAGCCTACCCCAACCCTCACAAACCACAAACCACACCACCTAAATGAGCTAGCACCTCTGGGAATGTAGAACAAGGTCATAGTTCCTTACAGGACAGTTTCTCTCATTAAATCTCAATGCCCATTCCCAAAAAGAATGCAGAATCAGGGTGGATTCCTGCAGCCTGAAGCAGACAAGCATTTCTCACCTTCTTCGTTAATTGGTTTGAAAAAGAGGATTATTTTTTCAATTTCTTTTCAATGTAACAGAATTCATTGTTTTTGTACCACACCCAGTGCTCCATGCAATGCATGCCCTCCATAATTCCCACGACCAGGCTCACCCAACCACTAACCCCCCGACCCTTCAAAACCCTCAGGTTGTTTTTCAGAGTCCATAGTCTCTTATGTTTCATCTCCCCCTCCAATTTCCCCCAACTCCCTTCTCTCCATCTTCCCATGTCCTCCATGTTATTTGTTATGCTCCACAAATAAGTGAAACCATATGATAATCGACTCTCTCTGTTTGACTTATTTCACTCAATATAATCTCTTCCAGTCTCGTCCATGTTGCTACAAAATTTGGGTATTCATCCTTTCTGATGGAGGCATAATATTCCATCGTGTATATGGACCACATCTTCCTTATCCATTCATCTGATGAAGGGCATCTTGGTTCTTTCCACAGTTTGGCGACCGTGGACATTGCTGCTATAAACATTGGGGTACAGATGGCCCTTCTTTTCACTACATCTGTATCTTTGGGGTAAATACCCAGAAGTGCAGTTGCGGGGTCACAGGGAAGCTCTATTTTTAATTTCTTGAGGAATCTCCACACTGTTCTCCAAAGTGGCTGCACTAACTTGCATTCCCACCAACAGTGTAAGAGGGTTCCCCTTTCTCCACAACCTCTCCAACACACATTGTTTCCTGTCTTGCTAATTTTGGCCATTCTAACTGGTGTAAGGTGATATCTCAATGTTGTTTTAATTTGAATCTCCCTGATGGCTAGTGATGATGAACATTTTTTCATGTGTCTGATAGCCATTTGTATGTCTTCGTTGGAGAAGTGTCTGTTCATATCTTCTGCCCATTTTATGATATGATTATCTGTTTTGTGTGTGCTGAGTTTGAGAAGTTCTTTATAGATCCTGGATATCAACCTTTTGTCTGTACTGCCATTTGCAAATATCTTCTCCCATTCCGTGGGTCGCCTCTTTGTTTTGTTGACTGTTTCTTTTGCTGTGCAGAAGCTTTTAATCTTTTTTTTAATTTATTTTTATTTTATTTTTTTATTTGTTTATTTATAGCATAAGAGTGTTCATTGTTTTGGCATCACACCCAGTGCTCCATGCAGTACGTGCCCTCCCTATTACCCACCACCTGGTTCCTCAACCTGCCACCCACCCGCCCCTTCAAAACCCTCTGGTTGTTTTTCAGAGTCCATAGTCTCTCATCGTTCATCTCCCCTGCCAGTTTCCCTCAACTCCCTCTCCTCTCCATCTCCCCATGTCCTCCATGTTATTTGTTATGCTCCACAAATAAGTGAGACCATATGATACTTGACTCTCTCTGTTTGACTTATTTTGCTCAGCATAATCTCTTCCAGTCCCGTCCATGTTGCTACAAAAGTTGGGTATTCATCCTTTCTGATGGAGGCATAATACTCCATTGTGTATATGGACCACATCTTCCTTATCCATTCATCCGTTGAAGGGCATCTTGGTTCTTTCCACAGTTTGGCGACCATAGCCATTGCTGCAATAAACATTGGGGTACAGATGGCCCTTCTTTTCACTACATCTGTATCTTTGGGGTAAATACCCAGCAGTGCAATTGCAGGGTCACAGGGAAGCTCTATTCTTAATTTCTTCAGGAATCTCCACACTCTTCTCCAAAGTGGCTGCACTAATTTGCATTCCCACCAACAGTGTAAGAGGGTTCCCCTTTCTCCACATCCTCTCCAACACACGTTGTTTCCTGTCTTGCTAATTTTGGCCATTCTAACTGGTGTCAGGTGGTATCTCTATGTTATTTTAATTTGAATCTCCCTGATGGCTAGTGATGATGAACATTTTTTCATGTGTCTGATAGCCATTTGTATGTCTTCGTTGGAGAAGTGTCTGTTCATATCTTCTGCCCATTTTTTGATATGATTATCTGTTTTGTGTGTGCTGAGTTTGAGAAGTTCTTTATAGATCCTGGATATCAACCTTTTGTCTGTACTGCCATTTGCAAATATCTTCTCCCATTCCGTGGGTTGCCTCTTTGTTTTGTTGACTGTTTCCTTTGCTGTGCAGAAGCTTTTGATCTTGATGAAGTCCCAAAAGTTCATTTTCGCTTTTGTCTCCTTGGCCTTTGGAGACATATCTTGAAAGAAGTTGCTGTGGCTGATATCGAAGAGGTTACTGCCTATGTTCTCCTCTAGGATTCTGATAGATTCCTGTCTCACGTTGAGGTCTTTTATCCATTTCGAGTTTATCTTTGTGTACAGTGTAAGAGAATGGTCGAGTTTCATTCTTCTACATATCGCTGTCCAGTTTTCCCAACACCATTTATTGAAGAGACTGTCTTTTTTTCATTGTATATTTTTTCCTGTTTTGTCGAAGATTATTTGACCATAGAGTTGAGGGTCCATATCTGGGCTCTCCACTCTGTTCCACTGGTCTATGTGTCTGTTTTTATGCCAGTACCACGCTGTCTTGGTGATCACAGAAGCTTTTAATCTTGATGAAGTCCCAAAAGTTCATTTTCACTTTGGATTCCTTTGCCTTTGGAGACATATCTTGAAAGAAGTTGCTGTGGCTGATGTCGAAGTCTCTTCAATAAATGGTGCGGGGAAATTGGACAGCCATATGTAGGAGAATGAAACTCGACCATTCTCTTACATCATACACAAAGATAAACTCTAAATGGATAAAAGACCTCAACATGAGACAGGAATCCATCAGAATCCTAGAGGAGAACATAGGCAGTAACTTCTTTGACATCAGCCACAGCAACTTCTTTCAAGATATGTCTCCAAAGGCAAAGGATAAAGAGGATTTTTATAAAAACCTGACCTGTATGATCTTCTTCATCCACTTGGCAAAAAGATAACAGTAAGAGGAATGCATCACACTATACAGTGTTTACACAGGTGTTTTGTATTATTTTGGAAACCAAATGGCAATGATGGGTTGAGTCAATGGCCCCAGAACAAAACACAGTGGACAAGGACAAAACTCGAGAATTTCATAAAAGATTTTGCAAGACCATTTTGATCAGGAAACTAAAAATCCAAAGACAAGCACTTCTTCTGAGGAAAGTGCTCACTATCATACAGCTTGTAAGTGATGTTGTCATTCAGAAATGCCCTAGCAGGTATCACACTCTCACTTGAAACTCTCTGCACTGACATTAGATATATCACCTGAGATGTCCAGGCTCCGACTTTAATAGCTTAGTTCTCTTGAAGAAGAAAACAAGATGTCTCTCTTAGACAAAAAGAGCTTACCTTGGAGAGGGTTGGGGCTTCTTCCTGTGGCATCCAGCCAGGAAGCTCTCGTATGAGGCACTCTGTGGGAGCTAGGAGGATGATTCTGCTCAGCAACTAGCCAGGGAGTTTTATTGGATGTGGAACAGTGTGGGAGTGTATATATTGGTGGTAAGTAAGGATGGACTGAGCTGCTGCTGACCCCTCCTCCTTTTGGACAAAGAAAGACAGAGTGAGGAACAGAAAGGAAATGAGAAACTGGACCTTTGGCTTTCTTGCTACAGGGAGATTATTCGGTATGATAGAGTAAGTCTAAAAAAGGATTAAGCCTAACATGCATGCTGTGTTGTAATGACAGGGTCCCGTGACCTCTCCCGCATCTTTGAAGTTTAGGTAAATTGCCACTCTCTTGTTTGTATACCAAGTTCTTCCCCCAGGATGCCCAGAGGCTGCTACTGTACTGATCATGTCTCTGTAAGACTTTCTACTTTACTGGGAGACTGAAATCAATCCTAGGCAAATATTGTATTATAGTTGTTCACTAATCAATTATCCTAAAGGAAATCACTTATGGAAGACTTGAAATACTGACATTGTACCATTTAAAAATGCCCGTTTTAATTTTTCTTTTCACTGAAGTTCAAGTTTGTTAACATATAGTGTAGTTTTGGTTTCAGGAGTAGAATTTCATGATTATCCATCATGTGGTATCCATGTTTTCCTTCCAGCCTTCCCATCCTATGTAATGTGTATGTGTGTGTGTGTGTGTGTGTGTGTGTGTGTGTGTGTGTCTGTGTGTCTGGGAATGTTTGTGTGTGTCCATTGAGTCAGGGACTAATTATCATTGATGGGCCATCAAGCCAGTGGAAAGTTCATTGTGGAGAGGAGCCAAGAAGCATGGGATGACACTAACCCAGCTGTGCAGGGGATTTGCAACAAGGGTGTTAGGCACCAAACTCACAACTGAAGTTTCCACTGAGTTCCCATTTCCCACTGTCCCTTAGGTGTGTGATTGCAGGAGTCAAGCATTTGTAAGACTTATAGAAATGTCCTCGGATACACTGAAATCTCTCGCAGCTTCTTCTCTGCCTCAGCCATGACCAAGCAATGACCCCAGCACTGACAGATGTTATTTGCACTGTCTTGCATGCACGCTCTTATCTCTTAGAATCTGTGGGCTGACCAGGACCACGCGAGCTTTCTAGGTACATTGCACATCAATGCTAGGCACCATTAGCGGTGAAGTGCCCCTAAAAGTACCCTGCTTTATGTGGCCACTGAGGTTTCCTCATAATGTTTTGGCAGTCTGGAGGATCTCTGTAAACTCTGATACTACCAGTCATGGACTCGGATGCAGAAACTCGCTTGCTCTCTAATGACCCTGTGACTGAGAGATAACTGCAGATCAGTAACCCAGAATATCAACAGTGGGACCTAGGCCTTGGTTCACACTGTGACCTTGACTTCCAAGGAAGTCAAAAACTAGGGCCATTCATGTCTGCCTCATCTCTGGTCATGGAAAGGAATACTGAAGGATTCCCCAAATACAAATGCAGTGAAGGAGGAATGAGTCAATGTAGGCAAAACATGCACATGAGGAGTGTTTTCATTTTTCTCTTTGGAAAGTCTGACTTTCTTGGTGTCAGTGAGACACCAAGTTAAGTGCTTGCACTTGCTGGTTAAGTGAGAGAGAGATCCTGAGGAAATGTGTGTATGTGTGTGTGTATGTGCATGCACACACACACACACACACACACACACACCCATACACTCATGTAGTCATGTTTACAATTATGCTGCATAAACTCATACATAGACCCCCCTTCCACCCTCATACACAAAAACCACACCTTATTTAATGACTTCCTTCTAGAGTCTGTGGAACATGGTTATAGTTTTTACAGTAGAGGTTTCTATCACTGCTTCCCCTACCCACATCATCTGTGGGAACCCCGAACCTGGGTGTTTCTCTAAAGGAGTCAGGGCAACCCCACCTTCTGCATAACCTAGATTTTGTGTGAAAAAGGACTGCCTCTAGGCTACATACAATTTTAGGTTCCTCCTGCCTCCACCTACAAATAGAGAAAAGAACCACTATGAGGATCACACCCTTGTATACAGTGTTTTCCAATTATTTCAGGAAACCAGAACATATACAGGGTTGATGGCTCCCCCAAATTAAAGAGAACACCTATGGAAGAGGCTTGAACTTTCCATGGCAGTAGTCCATTCTATCAGCAATACAACATTCTTTTTCAGGAAATAAAAGTTTCTGTAAATGAAGGCTCACTACATGTTTCATGTTCTAACTGATGCTGTCATTTGTATTACCTTTTGTTTCAGCTCTCAGTTCTATACATAGCTGTCCAATTTTCCCAGTACCATTTATTGAAGAGACTGTCTTTTTTCCACTAGATATTTTTTCCTGTTTTGTTGAAGATTATTTGATCATAGAGTTGCGGGTCCATATCTGGGCTCTCTACTCTGTTTCACTGCTCTGTGTGTCTGTTTTTGTGGCAGTACCATGCTGTCTTGCTGATCACAGCTTTGTAGTAAAGCTTGAAATCAGGCAACATGATGCCTCCAGTTTCTACAGGCCTACTGTGACGAATGAATAAGGTGAGAAATGCTTGTCTGCTTCGGTCTGCAGAACCACCCTGATTCTGCATTTCTTTTGGGGATGGGTGTTGAGATGTAATGAAAGAAAGGGTCCTGTAAGGAGCTATGGCCCTGTTCTACATTCCTGGAGGCACTAGGCCATTTAGGTGGTGTGGTTTGTGGTTTGTGAGGGTTGGGGTTGGCTGTGTGTCTCTGTGTGGTGGAACAGTCAATGTGTGTCTGCCTGTGTGTGTCTGTGTGTTTGTTTTCTCAGCAGGTATTTTCCACTTATACAACAAACTTTTACAAAAAAAAGAAAATCTCATCAACACTGCACATACAATACATATAAATATGTTGCATACAATACCACTTTCCTCCCTCAACTCAGCCATACCTGGAGATTGCTTAAAACTCCCTTTTCTCAGAAGAAGGTGCTTCAGGAATGAATGGCCCAAGCTCTTGCCTTCTGTATGGAAAAGCAAAAATAGGAACTCAGGTCCATGTCCCAGTGTTGTAGTTCTGGGTCGCTGACCAGCATTTATCACTCAGCTATGGGACCATCAGTCACAGAGCAAGTCCCACATCCATTACATACCTGGAGATGCTCATCTACAAGGTCACAATGTTGCCCAACATTTTAGGTGGGATCTGTGGACAAATAACCCAGGTCAGCTCATGGGCATTTAACAACCTGTTTAAGACTAGTCATTAGGACTATCTGATAGTATTAGGACTATCTGAGGACCACAGATAGAAAGCCTGCATACTTGTGGTGAGTCCAGAGATTGTGAAGAGTGTGGACGTAAGTCCCACACAGGACCATGCATGTCAACATCTGTCAGAGATGGGGCTAATTCTCATGCAGGACCAAAGCCCATGAAAGCAACTCCCCACTTCCTTCACCCCCAGTGCTTGGCATCCAATCCTCTGCTCTCTGCTTCTATGTCTTTGACTATTTTACACAACTCATGGTCATGCAAATATGTCATACTTGTGTTTCTGTGATTGTCATATTTCACTTAGAATAAGGCTCTCTAGGCTCATTTCTTGTTCAGCAAATAGGAAGTTCTCCTCTTCCTTTGAAGTTGGAATAATATTCTACTGCAATTAGCTACCACATTTTCTTCATCAACTGAACGCTGGGGCTGTTTCATTTTCCTTGCTATTGTATATAATGCTGTAGTGTGCATAGAACCTAGAGATGCTGGTTTCATTTCCCCTCACACTCTGCCCAGAAGTGTGACTGCTGGATCTATTTGCAGTTCTTTGGAAAACATGTTACTGTTTTCATTCATTATGTCTGTACCATTTTACATTCCCACCATGTATAAAGATTCTGATTTCCCATATTCTTATCAATACTCTCTATGCTTCTCTGTTTATTTTCTTCTTACTTTCCCCTCCTTCCTCACCCCATTTCCCATCACTTTTTTCTTTCTTTCTTTCTTTTCTTTCTGTAACTGGTGTCTGAACAAGTGAGGTGATATCTCATTGTCCTTTGAATTTGCACATCTATATGTCTGTTGGCCACTTGTACATCTTCTTTAAAGTAATGTCTATTCAAGTCTTTCTTCCATGATTAAACAGGTTTAGTGGTTTTCTTGGTTGGTTTTTGCAGTTCACATGCAGGAGTTTCTTACATATTTTGAATATTAACTCCTTTTGCAGTGTGAATTTGTACATGTCTTCTCCCTTTCTATTCTCTTCATTGTTGAAGAGATCATCCTTCTCCATGGTATATAGTCTTGGCATCCTTGTTGGAAGATCATGTGCCCACATATGTGTGTTCATTTGGGGGCTCTCTATGCTGATCCATTTTTCTCCCCATCTATCCTTATTACCATATTGTTCTAGTACCATATTGCTAGAATACTGTAGCTTGCAAAGTGTTTTACGTCAATAAGAGTGGCGCTTCCACTTCTCTCACATGTTTGTGATTGTTTTCATCATTTGAGGTTCCATGGGTATTTTAGCACTATCGTTCTCTTTCTATAAAACGATATTGGGATTTTGGTAAGGGTTGCATTGAATTGTACATTCCTTCTTCTAGGACCTGGCTGGTTGACCTTAATTTTTTGGTGTCCTGGGTGCCTGGGTGACTCAGTGGGTTAAAGCCTCTGCCTTTGGCTCAGGTCATGATCTCAGGGTCCTGGGATCAAGCCCCACATCGGGCTCTCTTCTCAGCGGGGAGCCTGCTTCCTCCTCTCTCTGTCTGCTTCTCTGCCAGCTTGTGATCTCTGTCAAATAAATGCTTTATATATATATATATATATATATATATATATATATATATATATGTATGTATTTGGTGTCCCATGACCTCAAAGTGTACCTGGCACTTGTGCACAATCCTAGGAAATACCTGCAAATGAATGATCCCATCAGGCCAGCACACTATTCAGCAAGGAACAATGAAGGGATGGGCACTTATGACTTCATCTTTGGATTCTACTATCTACTATTCTGCTATCCATAGTGCTGGAAACTAACCTGTATCTCTCTGTGTATAATTGATTTCATTCCATCATTCATTATTTAATGGAATTAAATGGAATTATTTAATTCCAGGAAAGAAAACATCAGATTGCTCAGTCACACTAGCCATGTTTCATGTTTATCCCTAAGAATTGGAATCAGTCATTAAGTTTATTTGTGAGAGCTATAATAAGTTTGAACAACGAGAGTGTGAATGGTGATTCCTGTAGCATCTCTATCACATCTCAGATTCAAAACTGATCAATGCTTTATTGAAGGGCTCAGATTCCATGAAGCCCAACAAACCTCGAGGAACCAATGGAAAAATTCAGGGAGAGGCTGGATGACCCACCACAACTTCAGCTAGAGTAGGAGGAATGGCTGGACCCCTCTCTTCAATAATGGGATTGCTTATATCTGTGTGTCTATGTATTAGTTTATGGAGCTACTGGAGGATAATTCCATCCAGAGGGGGTAAGACTGTCCAGGCCTGAAGAACACTCAGGTAAGGATCAAAGGGAGAGTGTTCCAGGTAACAGTCGGGTTGCAACTGCTGATCTGGAGACTCCAAAAGTGCATGTGAAAGAACGAGGATGCCCTTCAGTGGACGAATGGATAAGGAAGATGTGGTCCATATATAATATGGAGTATTATGCCTCCATCAGAAAGGATGAATATCCAACTTTTGTAGCAACATGGACGTGACTGGAAGAGATTATGCTGAGTGAAATAAGTCAAGTCAGAGAGAGTCAATTACCATATGGTTTCACTTATTTGTGGAGCATAAGAAATAACACGGAGGACATGGGAGATGGAGAGGAGAAGGGAGTTGAGGGAAATTGGAGGGGGAGATGAACCATGAGTGACTATGGACTCTGAAAAACAATCTGAGGGTTGTGAAGGGGCGGGGGTGGGATGTTGGTTGAGCCTGGAAGTGGGTATTATGGAGGGCATGTATTGAATGGAGCACTGGGTGTGGTGCATAAACAATGAATTCTGGTACACTGAAAATAAATTAAAAAATTAAAAATTAAAAAACAAAAATGCAAAAGTGCATGTGAAATCAGAACTGGGAAATAGGTGTAGAAGTCTGATTTGCTCAGTTCATATCTTAACAACATAACAGGAAGAGGAATTGTGTCTGTAGGGTTTGAGTGTGCTGTCATGGAGCAAAATCTGTTCTTGCTTTGCTCTCTAAAACTTTTGTTTCCGTGAAACCTACACTACCCTCATTTTGCCACTGCTGAATGTCCAATTTTGGTTTTGTTTACTTGGCACCTGTTGGGAATTGTGCCCAAGAGATTTGGGGACCATTCTGTTAATGACTTATCATGAATGGATTCTGGCAAGGATACAACTCTCTCACAGATGCCTGACGCAGACACTAAATTCTAGTATGTGGCATGTGGTGAATCATATTTCTGTCATGCTTTCTCCTCCTTAGGGACCACTACCACATCTGCATTTTAAAGAATATTCCCTCTCCTATCACTGCACATGCTCAAATGTCCTTTCCTGGAGTCATGTGGAGGCATGTGCTTCCTTCTGAGGGAGGCCGATGTGCCGCAGCACTGCAGATGCTCCATGGCTGACAGAAATTCTAGAGAACTGCGTGAGGGGCTGCTGGGCATGTTTCAAATGTTTGTGCTCACAGCTCCACTGACCTGTCAGTTGGCATTGACTTGACCCAGGGCAGAACCTCTGGGCAGCAGGTCCAGGGGTCACTGTTCCTCTCAGTACCAAGTGCTCCTGCCAGGTGGTGTTGGCCTTGCCCCCTACCACATCCTTGTCATGACCACCATGTGACCTTTCCTCAGGCAAGCCCAGTGCTTTCCTTCCAGTGGCTGGATCAAACACTCTCAGGTAATGTATGTTTATGTGGCCACAAAGCTGTCCATTTCCCAGGGCCTCACTGAGAGACTAAGGGAAATTGGAAAAGTGACCATCCTCTAATTTTCACTCACCCTTTCAGCAGTTCTAGGAATTTGGGTTTCTTTTTTTCAGGTAAAAATTTCTCCTGAGTATGGTCATGTTGGGCTCAGAACAGACATGGTCTACAAGGAGGTGGTTGGTACTTTCTTCCTCAAGGTGCTCAGCAATTCCACACCCAGGATAGCAACTCCCAAACAAGAAGAATCAGTGGATTTAGTGAGTGGGTGCCAGCACATGAGTTGTCTTTCCTTCAGTGCTTCCCTATTTCATAACAATGTGATTGGTGGAGGTTGACATTAGAAAGGAATTGAAGCATATCTTAGGAGAGGATGAGAAAGGGGAACATGCCAAGAGAGGTGCCAGGAGGGAGGAAGACAATAACAGGAACAGACTCTCGTGGGGACAGTGATCTCCTGCAGGAGGGACAGGAGGACTCAGGTATCTACCCATTCCTGGTCATGGAGAGAATGTGAGGCTGAAAAAGCAGGTCAGGGGAAAAAAAAAAAGCAGGTCAGAAAAAAGAAACCCACTCCCTTCCTGCAGACATGAGGGATTATAACCTGAGGAGGACTCAGGGCTGAAGACAAATCATCCAGAATTCAGGGTACCTCATCTGTACAGCAGCAGGGATTGCATTCCCACCTCCACTAACTATGTGATTTCCTTTCCCATGGCCACCCCAACATCGTCAGTGCCATATTCACTCAAAGACTACTTTGCAGATTTTGAGAATTCAGATGAACACAGCAACACGATGCCCATAATACATTTCTTCTTTTCATCTCTTTTTGCTTTCTCTCTTTGCAATGCATAGCTCCTCTGTATATCTTTCACCCATTGTCTCTTTTTATGAGGCTCACCCTGAGGAACCTGGTCTCATTCAGGCACTTGAGGCCTTGCCTCTTCAGGGTCTAAGAAATGTTTTTGTAGCACCCTCACCCTTTCCTTAGTGCTGCTATGGCCCCTGAACCTGGGCCTGCACCACCGATTCATGGTGAACAGTCCTGAAATGGCCAGTAGTGATTCAGGCTGGGAGTCAGAATGGCTGAGCTGGACAGGCTCCAGAGAAGCCTGGCCTTGACCCGGACATGTCCAACATGGGTGTTTTCCTACCCTGTGTGGATCTTGTCATGCCCACCTCTTCCCTTCCTTCCAGATATCAAAAACTTCTCTATTACAGAACCCTAGAGAAAGAGCAGAGGGTGAAGTTTTGCAGGAGCAAAACAAAGACAAGTTGTAAATCTGGGGTGCCTTCCATGAAAAGGATAAGGCAACCCAGTCCATATGTTGCTCACCCCTTTCCCAAATTTCTTGTTGTGTCTACAGTGTAATCAGCCAAAATGCTGGTCTGGCTACTAGTGTCTGTTATCATGAAATAGACAAGAGTATGGTCATAATCCATGCAGAACACTATAGGATTCCCTGAGGACATCTTCCAGAGAACCAGTACCTAAACTATGGAAGCACCTGAGCACTCTGCCCTCCCAACCTGGTAAAGTCAGCAGAGAGTTTCCTCTGTTAATATCTAGGGATGATGGGGCATCATGATGGGGATTGGCCCTGACCACCTCTGATTCAGGCATCTGACAAATGAGTGAAGACAAAAGCCCTCTAGTGCTCATGAGAGCAAGACAGCTCACCTCCTCCCACTTTGCATTGTGAGCACACAGTAGGCCCTAGTATTGAGGAGGGGGACATTGAAAAATCCCCATCTAGGGGGAGGAGTCAAGATGGCGGAGAAGTAGCAGGCTGAGACTACATCAGGTAGCAGGAGATCAGCTCGATAGCTTATCTAAACATTGCAAACACCTACAAATCCAATGGGAGATCGAAGAGAAGAACAGCAATTCTAGAAACAGAAAATCAACCACTTTCTGAAAGGTAGGACTGACAGAGAAGTGAATCTAAAACGACGGGAAGATAGACCGCGGGGGGAGGGGCCAGCTCCCGGCAAGCGGTGGAGCAACGGGGCACAAAATCAGGACTTTTAAAAGTCTGTTCCACTGAGGGACATTGCTCCAGAGGCTAAACCAGGGTGAAGCCCACGTGGGGTCAGCGTGGCCACAGGTCCTGCAGGGTCACAGAAGGATCAGGGGTGTCGGAGTGTCACAGAGCTCGCAGGTATTAGAACAGAGAAGCCGGCTACAGAGACAGAGCCAAGGACTGAACTCTCAGCTTGGGGTTACCTTGAACTGCTCACGGGCTGGGTGAGCTCAGAGCACGGCTAGAGGCTGGGGATACGGGAGTGATTGGGTGCTGTCCTCTGGGGGCGCACGGAGGAGTCGAACCCCGGGCTCTCGGCTCCTCCGGGCCGGAGACGAGGAGGCTGCCATTTTCATTCCTGTCCTCCGGAACTCTACGGAAAGTGTTCAGGGAACAGAAGCTCCCAAAAGCGAACCCGAGCAGATTACTTAGTCCGGCCCCCGGTAAGGGTGGTGCAATCCCGCCTCGGGCAAAGACACTTCAGAGTCACTACAACAGGCCCCTCCCCCAGAAGATCAACAAAATATCCAGCCAGGATGAAGTTCATCTATCAAGGAAAGCAGGTTCAATTCCTAAGACAGCAGCGCAATTCCAGAGGAGGAGAAAGCAAAGCACGGAACTCACGGCTTTCTCCCCATGATTCTTTAGTCTTGTGGCTAATTCAATTTTTTTTTTCTTTTTTCAATTTTTTTTCTTTTTTCTTTTTTCTTCTTCTACTAAATTTTTTAAAACTTTTACCCTTTTCTTTTTAACGTTTTTTGACGAATTTATCTAAATATATATATTTTTCTTTCTTTTTTATATTTTTTCTTTATTTGTTTTATAAATTTTTTTCTTTTTTTTTCCTGAACCTCTTTTTATCCCCTTTCTCCCCCCCCCCCAATTTGGGGTCTCTTCTGATTTGGTTACAGCGCATTTTTCTGGGGTCTTTGCCACCCTTTTAGTATTTTATTTGATCCTTCATATCCTCTTAGCTGGACAAAATGACAAGGCGGAAAAAATCACCACAAACAAAAGAACAAGAGACAGTACCGAAGGCTAGGGACCTAATCAACACAGACATTGGTAATATGTCAGATCAAGAGTTCAGAATGACGATTCTGAACGCTATAGCCGGGCTCGAAAAAGGCATGGAAGATATTAGAGAAACCCTCTCTGGAGATATAAAAGCCCTTTCTGGAGAAATTAGAGAACTAAAATCTAACCAAGTAGAAATCAAAAAAGCTATTAATGAGGTGCAATCAAAAATGGAGGCTCTCACTTTGGAGAACAGTGTGGAGATTCCTGAAGAAATTAAAAATAGAGCTTCCCTATGACCCTGCAATTGCACTGCTGGGTATTTACCCCAAAGATACAGATGTAGTGAAAAGAAGGGCCATTTGTACCCCAATGTTTATTGCAGCAATGGCTACGGTCGCCAAACTGTGGAAAGAACCAAGATGCCCTTCAACGGATGAATGGATAAGGAAGATGTGGTCCATATACACAATGGAGTATTATGCCTCCATCAGAAAGGACGAATACCCAACTTTTGTAGCAACATGGACGGGACTGGAAGAGATTATCCTGAGCAAAATAAGTTAAGCAGAGAGAGTCAAGTATCATATGGTCTCACTTATTTGTGGAGCATAACAAATAACATGGAGGACATGGGGAGATGGAGTGGAGAGGGAGTTGAGGGAAACTGGCAGGGGAGATGAATGATGAGAGACTATGGACTCTGAAAAACAACCAGAGGGTTTTGAAGGGGCGGGTGGGTGGCAGGTTGAGGAACCAGGTCGTGGGTAATAGGGAGGGCACGTACTGCATGGAGCACTGGGTGTGATGCCAAAACAATGAACACTGTTATGCTGTAAATAAGCAAAAATAAATATAAAAAAATGGAGGCTCTCACTGCTAGGATCAATGAGGCAGAAGAAAGAATTAGTGATATAGAAGACCAAATGACAGAGAATAAAGAAGCCGAGCAAAAGAGGGACAAACAGCTATTGGACCACGAGGGGAGAATTCGAGAGATAAGTGACACCATAAGACGAAACAACATTAGAATAATTGGGATTCCAGAAGAAGAAGAAACAGAGAGGGGAGCAGAAGGTCTATTGGAGAGAATTATTGGAGAGAATTTCCCTAATATGGCAAAGGGAACAAGCATCAAAATCCAGGAGATGCAGAGAACCCCCCTCAAAGTCAACAAGAATAGGTCCACACCCCGTCACATAATAGTAAAATTTACAAGTCTTAGTGACAAAGAGAAAATCCTGAAAGCAGCCCAGGAAAAGAAGTCTATAACATACAATGATAAAAATATTATATTGGCAGCAGACTTATCCACAGAGACCTGGCAGGCCAGGAAGAGCTGGCATGATATATTCAGAGCATTAAACGAGAAAAACATGCAGCCAAGAATACTCTATCCAGCTAGGCTATCATTGAAAATAGATGGAGAGATAAAAAGCTTCCAGGACAAACAAAAACTGAAAGAATTTGCAAACACCAAACCAGCTCTACAGGAAATATTGAAAGGGGTCCTCTAAGCAAAGAGAGAGCCTAAAAGTAATAGATCAGAAAGGTACAGAGACAATATACAATAACAGACATCTTACAGGCTAATAATGGCACTAAATTCATATCTCTCAATAGTTACCCTGAATGTTAATGGGCTAAATGCCCCAATCAAAAGACACAGGGTATCAGAATGGAAAAAAAAACAAAACCCATCAGTATGTTGCCTACAAGAAACTAATTTTAGACGCGAAGACATCTCCAGATTTAAAGTGAGGGGGTGGAAAACAATTTACCATGCTAATGGGAATCAGAAGAAAGCTGGAGTGGCAATCCTTATATCAGATCAATTAGATTTTAAGCCAAAGACTATAATAAGAGATGAGGAAGGACTCTATCTCCTACTCAAAGGGTCTGTCCAACAAGAAGATCTAACAATTTTCAATATCTATGCCCCTAACGTGGGAGCAGCCAACTATATCAACCAATTAATAACAAAATCAAAGAAACACA
Organism: Meles meles; assembly: GCF_922984935.1. Classification (NCBI taxonomy): domain Eukaryota; kingdom Metazoa; phylum Chordata; class Mammalia; order Carnivora; family Mustelidae; genus Meles; species Meles meles. Next base: position 38,342,752 of record NC_060069.1, read on the forward strand.
TCAATAATAATACAATAATAGTAGGGGACTTGAACACTCCCCTCACTGAAATGGACAGATCATCCAAGCAAAAGATCAACAAGGAAATAAAGGCCTTAAATGACACACTGGACCAGATGGACATCACAGATATATTCAGAACATTTCATCCCAAAGCAACAGAATACACATTCTTCTCTAGTGCACATGGAACCTTCTCCAGAATAGATCACATCCTGGGTCACAAATCAGGTCTCAACCGGTATCAAAAGATTAGGATCATTCCCTGCATATTTTCAGACCACAATGCTCTGAAGCTAGAACTCAATCACAAGAGGAAAGCTGGAAAGAACCCAAATATATGGAGACTAAACATCATCCTTCTAAAGAATGAATGGGTCAACCAGGAAATTAAAGAAGAATTGAAAACATTTATGGAAACAAATGATAATGAAAACACAATGGTTCAAAATCTGTGGGACACAGCAATGGCAGTCCTGAGAGGAAAATATATAGCGGTACAAGCCTTTCTCAAGAAACAAGAAAGGTCTCAAGTACACAACCTAACCCTACACCTAAAGGAGCTGGAGAAAGAACAAGAAAGAAACCCTAAACCCAGCAGGAGAAGAGAAATCATAAAGATCAGAGCAGAAATCAATGAAATAAAAACAAACAATCAAAAAGCAATAGAACAAATTAATGAAACTAGGAGCTGGTTCTTTGAAAGAATCAATAAGATTGATAAACCCCTGGCCAGACTCATCAAAAAGAAAAGAGAAAGGACCCAAATAAATAAAATCATGAATGAAAGAGGAGAGATCACAACTAACACCAAAGAAATACAAACAATTATAAGAACATACTATGAGCAACTCTATGCCAACAAATTTGACAATCTGGAAGAAATGGATGCATTCCTAGAGACATATACCACAACTGAAACAGGAAGAAATAGAAAACCTGAACAGGCCCATAACCAGTAAGGAGATTGAAACAGTCATCAAAAATCTCCAAACAAACAAAAGCCCAGGGCCACACGGCTTCCCAGGGGAATTCTACCAAACATTTAAAGAAGAACTAATTCCTATTCTCCTGAAACTGTTCCAAAAAATAGAAAAAAATAGAAATGGAAGGAAAACATCCAAACTCATTTCATGAGGCCAGCATCGCCTTGATCCCCAAACCAGACAAGGATCCACCAAAAAAGAGAACTACAGACCAATATCCTTGATGAACACAGATGCAAAAATTCTCGCCAAAATACTAGCCAATAGGATTCAACAATACATTAAGAAGATTATTCACCAGGACCAAGTGGGATTTATTCCGGGCTGCAGGGTTGGTTCAACATCCAACGGCCTTGTTCCAACTTATTAAGATCGCGTTTACGTTTGGGAAGCAGAAACGTCTTTGCCTGCCCTTAACTCAGAGTATCCAACAAGCTTCTAGTCCGCCCTTGTTCTAAATTCTTTCCTTAACTGGGAACACACTGCCACTTATGAGACTTCACCTTAAGTGTGATAATAAGTTTTGGAAGAACAAGGGACTGGACGGGCACTTAACTCAGAGTATCCACCTGACTTATAATCTGCCCTTGTTCTAAGTTCCTTCCTGAACTGGGAACACAAGCCACAGAGGCCTCTTCGGCTTAAGTGTGTTGATAGGTTTTGGAAGGCCTAAGGGCATTAGCCTGCATTTTACTGAGAGCTTCCAACTTGCTTATAGGCCGCCTATGTTCTAAGGTCTTTCCTGAGCTGCGAACACTCTCCCACCTAGAAGACTTCACCTTAAGTGCGATAATAAGTTTTGGAAGCACAAGGGACTGGACGGGCACTTAACTAGAGTATCCAACCTGCTTCTTGTCTGCCCTTGTTCTAAGTTCCTTCCTGGACTGGGAACATATGGCCGCATAGGCCTCTTCGCCCTGAGAGCTTTGATAGGTTTTGGAAGCCTGAGAGCCTTAGCCTGTATGTTCCTTAGCACTTCCAGCTTGCTTACAGGCCGCCGTTGTTCTTAGTTCTTTTCTGAAAACGGCGAACACCCTGCCACTTATGAGAGTTCACCTTAAGAGCGATGATACGTTTTGGAAGTCTAAGGGACTTGGTGTGCACTTCCTTCAGTGTATCTAACTGGCCTCCAGTCCGTCTTTGTTCTAACTTCTTTCCTCAACTGGGAAAACACTGCCAGAATGCGTTTTGGTATGAAGCAGGATTTAACGTTTTGAAACAGAACCGCATTGGCGAGCACTTCACTCACAGTCTTCAACCTGCCTAGAATCCGCCCTTGTTCTGACACCTTTCCTCCACTTGGAAAACACTGCCATGCATGAGTGTTCGTCTTCAGTGGGTTTGGAGGTTTTGGAAGCATAAAGGACTTCACTTGAACTTAACTCAGTGTATGCAACAAGCTTATAGTCTGTTCATGTTCTAAGATCTTTCCTCACCTGGGAACACACTGCCAATTAGGAGACTTACCCTTCAGAGCGATTATACGATTTGGAAGCATATGGGACTTGGCCTGCATTTCCCTTAGAGTTTCCAACTTGCCTATAGTGTGGACTTGTTCCAACTTCTTTCAACCACGGGGAACACACTGTCACATATGGATCTGCACTTCAGATCGAGTTTACGTTTTGGAAGCATCAGGGTCTTGACGTGCACTTAACTTAGAGTATGCAACTTACCGATAGTGCAACCAGGTTCTATCTTCTTTCCACAACTGGGAACATACTGGCATTTATGAATCTTCACCTTAAGATCGCGTTTACGTTTGGGAAGCAGAAACGTCTTTGCCTGCCCTTAACTCAGAGTACCCAACAAGCTTCTAGTCCGCCCTTGTTCTAAATTCTTTCCTTAACTGGGAACACACTGCCACTTCTGAGACTTCTCCTTAAGTGCGATAATACATTTTGGAAGCACAAGAGACTGGACGGGCACTTAACTCAGAGTATCCAACTAGCTTATACTCTGCCCTTGTTCTAAGTTCCTTCCTGAACTGGGAACACAAGCCGTATAGGCCTCTTCCACTTAAGTGCGTTTATACGTTTTGGAAGCCTAAGGGCATTAGCCTGCATTTTACTGAGGTCTTCCAACTTGCTCTTAGGCCACCTTTGTTCTAAGTTCTTTCCTGAGCTGCGAACACTTGCCACTTGTCGGACTTCACCTTAAGTGCGATAATACGTTTTGGAAGCACAAGGGACTGGACGGGCACTTAACTAGAGTATCCAACCTGCTTCTTGTCTGCCCTTGTTCTAAGTTCCTTCCTGGACTGTGAACACATTGCCGCATCGGCCTCTTCACCCTGAGAGATTTGATACGTTTTGGAAGCATGAGAGCCATAGCCTGCATGTTCCTTAGCGCTTCCAGCTTGCTTATAGGCCGCCGTTGTTCTTAGTTCTTTTCTGAAAACGGCGAACACCCTGTCACTTATGAGAGTTCACCTTAAGAGCGATGATACGTTTTGCAAGTCTAAGGGACTTGCTGTGCACTTCCTTCAGTGTATCCAACTGGCCTCCAGTCCGTCTTTGTTCTAACTTCTTTCCTCAACTGGGAAAACACTGCCAGAATGCGTTTTGGTATTAAACAGGAATTAACGTTTTGGAAACAGAAGCGCATTGGCGAGCACTTCACTCACAGTCTTCAACCTGCCTAGAATCTGCCCTTGTTCTGACACCTGTCCTCCACTGGGAAAACACTGCCACGCATGAGTGTTCGTCTTCAGTGCGTTTGGAGGTTTTGGAAGCATAAGGGACTTCACTTGAACTTAACTCAGTGTATGCATCAAGCTTATAGTCTGTCCATGTTCTAAGATCTTTCCTCACCTGGGAACACACTGCCAATGAGGAGACTTACCCTTCAGAGCGATTATAGCTTTTGGAAGCATATGGGACTTGGCCTGCATTTCCCTTAGAGTCTCCAACTTGCCTACAGTGTGGCCTTGTTCCAACTTCTTTCAATCACGGGGAACACACTCTCACATATGGATCTGCACTTCAGATCGAGTTTACGTTTTGGAAGCATCAGGGTCTTGACATGCACTTAACGTAGAGTATGGAACTTGCCTATAGTGCAACCAGGGTCTATCTTCTTTCCACAACTGGGAACACACTGCCATTTATGCATGTAAACCTTAAGATCGCCTTTACCTTGGGGAAGCAGAAATTTCTTTGCCTGCCCTTAACTCAGAGTATCCAACAAGCTTCTAGTCCGCCCTTGTTCTAAATTCTTTCCTTAACTGGGAACACACTGCCACTTCTGAGCCTTCTCCTTATGTGCGATAATACGTTTTGGAAGCACAAGAGACTGGACGGGCACTTAACTCAGAATATCCAACAGGCTTATAGTCTGACCTTTTTCTAAGTTCCTTCCTGAACTGGGAACATAAGCCTCATAGGCCTCTTGGACTTAAGTGCGTTTATACGTTTTGGAAGCCTAAGGGCATTAGCCTGCATTTTACTTAGAGCTTCCAAGTTGCTTATAGGCCACCTTTGTTCTAAGTTCTTTCCTGAGCTGCGAACACTTGCCACTTGTCAGACTTCACCTTAAGTGCGATAATACGTTTTGGAAGCACAAGGGACTGGATGGGCACTTAACTAGAGTATCCAACCTGCTTCTTGTCTGCCCTTGTTCTAAGTTCCTTCCTGAACTGGGAAACCAAGCCACATAGGCCTATTCGACTTAAGTGCGTTTATACGTTTTGGAAGCCTAAGGGCATTAGCCTGCATATTACTGAGGTCTTCCAACTTGCTTATAGGCCGCAAATGTTCTAAAGTCTTTCCTGAGCTGCGAACACTTGCCACTTGTCGGACTTCACCTTAAGTGTGATAATACGTTTTGGAAGCACAAGGGACTGGACGGGCACTTAACTAGAGTATCCAACCTGCTTCTTGTCGGCCCTTGTTCTAAGTTCCTTCCTGGACTGTGAACACATCGCCGCATGGCCTCTTCACCCTGAGAGATTTGATACGTTTTAGAAGCATGAGAGCCATAGCCTGCATGTTCCTTAGCGCTTCCAGCTTGCTTATAGGCCGCCGTTGTTCTTAGTTCTTTTCTGAAAACGGCGAACACCCTGCCACTTATGAGAGTTCACCTTAAGAGCGATGATACGTTTTGCAAGTCTAAGGGACTTGCTGTGCACGTCCTTCAGTGTATCCAACTGGCCTCCAGTCCGTCTTTGTTCTAACTTCTTTCCTCAACTGGGAAAACACTGCCAGAATGCGTTTTGGTATGAAGCAGGATTTAACGTTTTGGAAACAGAAGCGCATTGGCGAGCACTTCAATCACAGTCTTCAACCTGCCTAGAATCCGCCCTTGTTCTGACACCTTTCCTCCACTGGGAAAACAGTGCCTTGTGAGTGTTGGTCTTCAGTGCGTTTGGAGGTTTTGGAAGCCTAAGGAACTTCACTTGAACTTAACTCAGTGTGTGCAACAAGCTTATAGTCTGTCCATGTTCTAAGATCTTTCCTCACCTGGGAACACACTGCCAATGAGGAGACTTACCCTTCAGAGCGATTATAGCTTTTGGAAGCATATGGGACTTGGCCTGCATTTCCCTTAGAGTCTCCAACTTGCCTACAGTGTGGCCTTGTTCCAACTTCTTTCAACCACGGGGAACACACTGTCACATATGGATCTGCACTTCAGATCGGGTTTACGTTTTGGAAGCATCAGGGTCTTGACATGCACTTAACGTAGAGTATGCAACTTGCCTATAGTGCAACCAGGGTCTATCTTCTTTCCACAACTGGGAACACACTGCCATTTATGCATGTAAACCTTAAGATCGCCTTTACCTTGGGGAAGCAGAAATTTCTTTGCCTGCCCTTAACTCAGAGTATCCAACAAGCTTCTAGTCCGCCCTTGTTCTAAATTCTTTCCTTAACTGGGAACACACTGCCACTTCTGAGCCTTCTCCTTATGTGCGATAATACGTTTTGGAAGCACAAGAGACTGGACGGGCACTTAACTCAGAATATCCAACAGGCTTATAGTCTGACCTTTTTCTAAGTTCCTTCCTGAACTGGGAACATAAGCCTCATAGGCCTCTTGGACTTAAGTGCGTTTATACGTTTTGGAAGCCTAAGGGCATTAGCCTGCATTTTACTTAGAGCTTCCAAGTTGCTTATAGGCCACCTTTGTTCTAAGTTCTTTCCTGAGCTGCGAACACTTGCCACTTGTCAGACTTCACCTTAAGTGCGATAATACGTTTTGGAAGCACAAGGGACTGGATGGGCACTTAACTAGAGTATCCAACCTGCTTCTTGTCTGCCCTTGTTCTAAGTTCCTTCCTGAACTGGGAAACCAAGCCACATAGGCCTATTCGACTTAAGTGCGTTTATACGTTTTGGAAGCCTAAGGGCATTAGCCTGCATATTACTGAGGTCTTCCAACTTGCTTATAGGCCGCAAATGTTCTAAAGTCTTTCCTGAGCTGCGAACACTTGCCACTTGTCGGACTTCACCTTAAGTGCGATAATACGTTTTGGAAGCACAAGGGACTGGACGGGCACTTCACTAGAGTATCCAACCTGCTTCTTGTCTGCCCTTGTTCTAAGTACCTTCCTGGACTGTGAACACATCGCCGCATCGGCCTCTTCACCCTGAGAGATTTGATACGTTTTGGAAGCATGAGAGCCATAGCCTGCATGTTCCTTAGCGCTTCCAGCTTGCTTATAGGCCGCCGTTGTTCTTAGTTCTTTTCTGAAATCGGCGAACACCCTGCCACTTATGAGAGTTCACCTTAAGAGCGATGATACGTTTTGGAAGTCTAAGGGACTTGCTGTGCACTTCCTTCAGTGTATCCAACTGGCCTCCAGTCCATCTTTGTTCTAACTTCTTTCCTCAACTGGGAAAACACTGCCAGAATGCGTTTTGGTATGAAGCAGGATTTAACGTTTTGGAAACAGAAGCGCAATGGCGAGCACTTCACTCACAGTCTTCAACCTGCCTAGAATCCGCCCTTGTTCTGACACCTTTCCTCCACTGGGAAAACAGTGCCATGCGAGTGTTCGTCTTCAGTGCGTTTGGAGGTTTTGGAAGCCTAAGTGACTTTACTTGAACTTAACTCAGTGTATGCAACAAGCTTACAGTCTGTCCATGTTCTAAGATCTTTCCTCACCTGGGAACACACTGCCAATGAGGAGACTTACCCTTCAGAGCGATTATACGATTTGGAAGCATATGGGACTTGGCTTGCATTTCCCTTAGAGTATCCAACTTGCCTCTAGTGTGGCCTTGTTCCAACTACTTTCAACCACGGGGAACACACTGTCACATATGGATCTGCACTTCAGATCGAGTTTACGTTTTGGAAGCATCAGGGTCTTGACATGCACTTAACGTAGAGTATGCAACTTGCCTATAGTGCAACCAGGGTCTATCTTCTTTCCACAACTGGGAACACAGTGCCATTTATGCATGTAAACCTTAAGATCGCCTTTACCTTGGGGAAGCAGAAACGTCTTTGCCTGCCCTTAACTCAGCGTATCCAACAAGCTTCTAGTCCGCCCTTGTTCTAAATTCTTTCCTTAACTGGGAACACACTGCGACTTATGAGACTTCTCCTTAAGTGCGATAATACATTTTGGAAGCACAAGAGAATGGACGGGCACTTAACTCAGAGTATCCAACTACTTATACTCTGCCCTTGTTCTAAGTTCCTTCCTGAACTGGGAACACAAGCCGTAGAGGCCTGTTCCACTTAAGTGCGTTTATACGTTTTGGAAGCCTAAGGGCATTAGCCTGCATTTTACTGAGGGCTTCCAACTTGTTTATAGGCCGCCTATGTTCTAAAGTCTTTCCTGTGGTGCGAACACTCTGCCAACTGGAAGACTTCACCTTAAGTGCGATAATACGTTTTGGAAGCACAAGGGACTGGACGGGCACTTAACTAGAGTATCCAACCTGCTTCTTGCGGCCCTTGTTCTAAGTTCCTTCCTGAACAGGGAACACAAGCCGTATAGGCCTCTTCCACTTAAGTGCGTTTATACGTTTTGGAAGCCTAAGGGCATTAGCCTGCATTTTACTTAGAGCTTCCAACTTCCTCTTAGGCCACCTTTGTCCTAAGTTCTTTCCTGAGCTGCGAACACTTGCCACTTGTCGGACTTCACCTTAAGTGCGATAATACGTTTTGGAAGCACAAGGGACTGGACGGGCACTTCACTAGAGTATCCAACCTGCTTCTTGTCTGCCCTTCTTGTAAGTTCCTTCCTGGACTGTGAACACATCGCCGCAGCGGCCTCTTCACCCTGAGAGATTTGATACGTTTTGGAAGCATGAGAGCCATAGCCTGCATGTTCCTTAGCGCTTCCAGCTTGCTTATAGGCCGCCGTTGTTCTTAGTTCTTTTCTGAAAACGGCGAACACCCTGCCACTTATGAGAGTTCACCTTAAGAGCGATGATACGTTTTGCAAGTCTAAGGGACTTGCTGTGCACTTCCTTCAGTGTATCCAACTGGCCTCCAGTCCGTCTTTGTTCTAACTTCTTTCCTCAACTGGGAAAACACTGCCAGAATGCGTTTTGGTATGAAGCAGGATTTAACGTTTTGGAAACAGAAGCGCATTGGCGAGCACTTCACTCACAGTCTTCAACCTGCCTAGAATCCACCCTTGTTCTGACACCTTTCCTCCACTGGGAAAACAGTGCCATGTGAGTGTTGGTCTTCAGTGCGTTTGGAGGTTTTGGAAGCCTAAGGAACTTCACTTGAACTTAACTCAGTGTGTGCAACAAGCTTATAGTCTGTCCATGTTCTAAGATCTTTCCTCACCTGGGAACACACTGCCAATGAGGAGACTTACCCTTCAGAGCGATTATACGATTTGGAAGCATATGGGACTTGGCCTGCATTTCCCTTAGAGTCTCCAACTTGCCTACAGTGTGGCCTTGTTCCAACTTCTTTCAACCACGGGGAACACACTGTCACATATGGATCTGCACTTCAGATCGGGTTTACGTTTTGGAAGCATCAGGGTCTTGACATGCACTTAACGTAGAGTATGCAACTTGCCTATAGTGCAACCAGGGTCTATCTTCTTTCCACAACTGGGAACACACTGCCATTTATGCATGTAAACCTTAAGATCGCCTTTACCTTGGGGAAGCAGAAATTTCTTTGCCTGCCCTTAACTCAGAGTATCCAACAAGCTTCTAGTCCGCCCTTGTTCTAAATTCTTTCCTTAACTGGGAACACACTGCCACTTCTGAGCCTTCTCCTTATGTGCGATAATACGTTTTGGAAGCACAAGAGACTGGACGGGCACTTAACTCAGAATATCCAACAGGCTTATAGTCTGACCTTTTTCTAAGTTCCTTCCTGAACTGGGAACATAAGCCTCATAGGCCTCTTGGACTTAAGTGCGTTTATACGTTTTGGAAGCCTAAGGGCATTAGCCTGCATTTTACTTAGAGCTTCCAAGTTGCTTATAGGCCACCTTTGTTCTAAGTTCTTTCCTGAGCTGCGAACACTTGCCACTTGTCAGACTTCACCTTAAGTGCGATAATACGTTTTGGAAGCACAAGGGACTGGATGGGCACTTAACTAGAGTATCCAACCTGCTTCTTGTCTGCCCTTGTTCTAAGTTCCTTCCTGAACTGGGAAACCAAGCCACATAGGCCTATTCGACTTAAGTGCGTTTATACGTTTTGGAAGCCTAAGGGCATTAGCCTGCATATTACTGAGGTCTTCCAACTTGCTTATAGGCCGCAAATGTTCTAAAGTCTTTCCTGAGCTGCGAACACTTGCCACTTGTCGGACTTCACCTTAAGTGCGATAATACGTTTTGGAAGCACAAGGGACTGGACGGGCACTTCACTAGAGTATCCAACCTGCTTCTTGTCTGCCCTTGTTCTAAGTACCTTCCTGGACTGTGAACACATCGCCGCATCGGCCTCTTCACCCTGAGAGATTTGATACGTTTTGGAAGCATGAGAGCCATAGCCTGCATGTTCCTTAGCGCTTCCAGCTTGCTTATAGGCCGCCGTTGTTCTTAGTTCTTTTCTGAAATCGGCGAACACCCTGCCACTTATGAGAGTTCACCTTAAGAGCGATGATACGTTTTGCAAGTCTAAGGGACTTGCTGTGCACTTCCTTCAGTGTATCCAACTGGCCTCCAGTCCGTCTTTGTTCTAACTTCTTTCCTCAACTGGGAAAACACTGCCAGAATGCGTTTTGGTATGAAGCAGGATTTAACGTTTTGGAAACAGAAGCGCAATGGCGAGCACTTCACTCACAGTCTTCAACCTGCCTAGAATCCGCCCTTGTTCTGACACCTTTCCTCCACTGGGAAAACAGTGCCATGCGAGTGTTCGTCTTCAGTGCGTTTGGAGGTTTTGGAAGCCTAAGGGACTTTACTTGAACTTAACTCAGTGTATGCAACAAGCTTACAGTCTGTCCATGTTCTAAGATCTTTCCTCACCTGGGAACACACTGCCAATGAGGAGACTTACCCTTCAGAGCGATTATACGATTTGGAAGCATATGGGACTTGGCTTGCATTTCCCTTAGAGTATCCAACTTGCCTCTAGTGTGGCCTTGTTCCAACTACTTTCAACCACGGGGAACACACTGTCACATATGGATCTGCACTTCAGATCGAGTTTACGTTTTGGAAGCATCAGGGTCTTGACATGCACTTAACGTAGAGTATGCAACTTGCCTATAGTGCAACCAGGGTCTATCTTCTTTCCACAACTGGGAACACAGTGCCATTTATGCATGTAAACCTTAAGATCGCCTTTACCTTGGGGAAGCAGAAACGTCTTTGCCTGCCCTTAACTCAGCGTATCCAACAAGCTTCTAGTCCGCCCTTGTTCTAAATTCTTTCCTTAACTGGGAACACACTGCGACTTATGAGACTTCTCCTTAAGTGCGATAATACATTTTGGAAGCACAAGAGACTGGACGGGCACTTAACTCAGAGTATCCAACTACTTATACTCTGCCCTTGTTCTAAGTTCCTTCCTGAACTGGGAACACAAGCCGTATAGGCCTGTTCCACTTAAGTGCGTTTATACGTTTTGGAAGCCTAAGGGCATTAGCCTGCATTTTACTGAGGGCTTCCAACTTGTTTATAGGCCGCCTATGTTCTAAAGTCTTTCCTGTGGTGCGAACACTCTGCCAACTGGAAGACTTCACCTTAAGTGCGATAATACGTTTTGGAAGCACAAGGGACTGGACGGGCACTTAACTAGAGTATCCAACCTGCTTCTTGCGGCCCTTGTTCTAAGTTCCTTCCTGAACAGGGAACACAAGCCGTATAGGCCTCTTCCACTTAAGTGCGTTTATACGTTTTGGAAGCCTAAGGGCATTAGCCTGCATTTTACTTAGAGCTTCCAACTTCCTCTTAGGCCACCTTTGTCCTAAGTTCTTTCCTGAGCTGCGAACACTTGCCACTTGTCGGACTTCACCTTAAGTGCGATAATACGTTTTGGAAGCACAAGGGACTGGACGGGCACTTCACTAGAGTATCCAACCTGCTTCTTGTCTGCCCTTCTTGTAAGTTCCTTCCTGGACTGTGAACACATCGCCGCAGCGGCCTCTTCACCCTGAGAGATTTGATACGTTTTGGAAGCATGAGAGCCATAGCCTGCATGTTCCTTAGCGCTTCCAGCTTGCTTATAGGCCGCCGTTGTTCTTAGTTCTTTTCTGAAAACGGCGAACACCCTGCCACTTATGAGAGTTCACCTTAAGAGCGATGATACGTTTTGCAAGTCTAAGGGACTTGCTGTGCACTTCCTTCAGTGTATCCAACTGGCCTCCAGTCCGTCTTTGTTCTAACTTCTTTCCTCAACTGGGAAAACACTGCCAGAATGCGTTTTGGTATGAAGCAGGATTTAACGTTTTGGAAACAGAAGCGCATTGGCGAGCACTTCAATCACAGTCTTCAACCTGCCTAGAATCCGCCCTTGTTCTGACACCTTTCCTCCACTGGGAAAACAGTGCCATGTGAGTGTTGGTCTTCAGTGCGTTTGGAGGTTTTGGAAGCCTAAGGAACTTCACTTGAACTTAACTCAGTGTGTGCAACAAGCTTATAGTCTGTCCATGTTCTAAGATCTTTCCTCACCTGGGAACACACTGCCAATGAGGAGACTTACCCTTCAGAGCGATTATACGATTTGGAAGCATATGGGACTTGGCCTGCATTTCCCTTAGAGTCTCCAACTTGCCTACAGTGTGGCCTTGTTCCAACTTCTTTCAACCACGGGGAACACACTGTCACATATGGATCTGCACTTCAGATCGGGTTTACGTTTTGGAAGCATCAGGGTCTTGACATGCACTTAACGTAGAGTATGCAACTTGCCTATAGTGCAACCAGGGTCTATCTTCTTTCCACAACTGGGAACACACTGCCATTTATGCATGTAAACCTTAAGATCGCCTTTACCTTGGGGAAGCAGAAATTTCTTTGCCTGCCCTTAACTCAGAGTATCCAACAAGCTTCTAGTCCGCCCTTGTTCTAAATTCTTTCCTTAACTGGGAACACACTGCCACTTCTGAGCCTTCTCCTTATGTGCGATAATACGTTTTGGAAGCACAAGAGACTGGACGGGCACTTAACTCAGAATATCCAACAGGCTTATAGTCTGACCTTTTTCTAAGTTCCTTCCTGAACTGGGAACATAAGCCTCATAGGCCTCTTGGACTTAAGTGCGTTTATACGTTTTGGAAGCCTAAGGGCATTAGCCTGCATTTTACTTAGAGCTTCCAAGTTGCTTATAGGCCACCTTTGTTCTAAGTTCTTTCCTGAGCTGCGAACACTTGCCACTTGTCAGACTTCACCTTAAGTGCGATAATACGTTTTGGAAGCACAAGGGACTGGATGGGCACTTAACTAGAGTATCCAACCTGCTTCTTGTCTGCCCTTGTTCTAAGTTCCTTCCTGAACTGGGAAACCAAGCCACATAGGCCTATTCGACTTAAGTGCGTTTATACGTTTTGGAAGCCTAAGGGCATTAGCCTGCATATTACTGAGGTCTTCCAACTTGCTTATAGGCCGCAAATGTTCTAAAGTCTTTCCTGAGCTGCGAACACTTGCCACTTGTCGGACTTCACCTTAAGTGCGATAATACGTTTTGGAAGCACAAGGGACTGGACGGGCACTTCACTAGAGTATCCAACCTGCTTCTTGTCTGCCCTTGTTCTAAGTACCTTCCTGGACTGTGAACACATCGCCGCATCGGCCTCTTCACCCTGAGAGATTTGATACGTTTTGGAAGCATGAGAGCCATAGCCTGCATGTTCCTTAGCGCTTCCAGCTTGCTTATAGGCCGCCGTTGTTCTTAGTTCTTTTCTGAAATCGGCGAACACCCTGCCACTTATGAGAGTTCACCTTAAGAGCGATGATACGTTTTGGAAGTCTAAGGGACTTGCTGTGCACTTCCTTCAGTGTATCCAACTGGCCTCCAGTCCGTCTTTGTTCTAACTTCTTTCCTCAACTGGGAAAACACTGCCAGAATGCGTTTTGGTATGAAGCAGGATTTAACGTTTTGGAAACAGAAGCGCAATGGCGAGCACTTCACTCACAGTCTTCAACCTGCCTAGAATCCGCCCTTGTTCTGACACCTTTCCTCCACTGGGAAAACAGTGCCATGCGAGTGTTCGTCTTCAGTGCGTTTGGAGGTTTTGGAAGCCTAAGTGACTTTACTTGAACTTAACTCAGTGTATGCAACAAGCTTACAGTCTGTCCATGTTCTAAGATCTTTCCTCACCTGGGAACACACTGCCAATGAGGAGACTTACCCTTCAGAGCGATTATACGATTTGGAAGCATATGGGACTTGGCTTGCATTTCCCTTAGAGTATCCAACTTGCCTCTAGTGTGGCCTTGTTCCAACTACTTTCAACCACGGGGAACACACTGTCACATATGGATCTGCACTTCAGATCGAGTTTACGTTTTGGAAGCATCAGGGTCTTGACATGCACTTAACGTAGAGTATGCAACTTGCCTATAGTGCAACCAGGGTCTATCTTCTTTCCACAACTGGGAACACAGTGCCATTTATGCATGTAAACCTTAAGATCGCCTTTACCTTGGGGAAGCAGAAACGTCTTTGCCTGCCCTTAACTCAGCGTATCCAACAAGCTTCTAGTCCGCCCTTGTTCTAAATTCTTTCCTTAACTGGGAACACACTGCGACTTATGAGACTTCTCCTTAAGTGCGATAATACATTTTGGAAGCACAAGAGAATGGACGGGCACTTAACTCAGAGTATCCAACTACTTATACTCTGCCCTTGTTCTAAGTTCCTTCCTGAACTGGGAACACAAGCCGTAGAGGCCTGTTCCACTTAAGTGCGTTTATACGTTTTGGAAGCCTAAGGGCATTAGCCTGCATTTTACTGAGGGCTTCCAACTTGTTTATAGGCCGCCTATGTTCTAAAGTCTTTCCTGTGGTGCGAACACTCTGCCAACTGGAAGACTTCACCTTAAGTGCGATAATACGTTTTGGAAGCACAAGGGACTGGACGGGCACTTAACTAGAGTATCCAACCTGCTTCTTGCGGCCCTTGTTCTAAGTTCCTTCCTGAACAGGGAACACAAGCCGTATAGGCCTCTTCCACTTAAGTGCGTTTATACGTTTTGGAAGCCTAAGGGCATTAGCCTGCATTTTACTTAGAGCTTCCAACTTCCTCTTAGGCCACCTTTGTCCTAAGTTCTTTCCTGAGCTGCGAACACTTGCCACTTGTCGGACTTCACCTTAAGTGCGATAATACGTTTTGGAAGCACAAGGGACTGGACGGGCACTTCACTAGAGTATCCAACCTGCTTCTTGTCTGCCCTTCTTGTAAGTTCCTTCCTGGACTGTGAACACATCGCCGCAGCGGCCTCTTCACCCTGAGAGATTTGATACGTTTTGGAAGCATGAGAGCCATAGCCTGCATGTTCCTTAGCGCTTCCAGCTTGCTTATAGGCCGCCGTTGTTCTTAGTTCTTTTCTGAAAACGGCGAACACCCTGCCACTTATGAGAGTTCACCTTAAGAGCGATGATACGTTTTGCAAGTCTAAGGGACTTGCTGTGCACTTCCTTCAGTGTATCCAACTGGCCTCCAGTCCGTCTTTGTTCTAACTTCTTTCCTCAACTGGGAAAACACTGCCAGAATGCGTTTTGGTATGAAGCAGGATTTAACGTTTTGGAAACAGAAGCGCATTGGCGAGCACTTCACTCACAGTCTTCAACCTGCCTAGAATCCACCCTTGTTCTGACACCTTTCCTCCACTGGGAAAACAGTGCCATGTGAGTGTTGGTCTTCAGTGCGTTTGGAGGTTTTGGAAGCCTAAGGAACTTCACTTGAACTTAACTCAGTGTGTGCAACAAGCTTATAGTCTGTCCATGTTCTAAGATCTTTCCTCACCTGGGAACACACTGCCAATGAGGAGACTTACCCTTCAGAGCGATTATACGATTTGGAAGCATATGGGACTTGGCCTGCATTTCCCTTAGAGTCTCCAACTTGCCTACAGTGTGGCCTTGTTCCAACTTCTTTCAACCACGGGGAACACACTGTCACATATGGATCTGCACTTCAGATCGGGTTTACGTTTTGGAAGCATCAGGGTCTTGACATGCACTTAACGTAGAGTATGCAACTTGCCTATAGTGCAACCAGGGTCTATCTTCTTTCCACAACTGGGAACACACTGCCATTTATGCATGTAAACCTTAAGATCGCCTTTACCTTGGGGAAGCAGAAATTTCTTTGCCTGCCCTTAACTCAGAGTATCCAACAAGCTTCTAGTCCGCCCTTGTTCTAAATTCTTTCCTTAACTGGGAACACACTGCCACTTCTGAGCCTTCTCCTTATGTGCGATAATACGTTTTGGAAGCACAAGAGACTGGACGGGCACTTAACTCAGAATATCCAACAGGCTTATAGTCTGACCTTTTTCTAAGTTCCTTCCTGAACTGGGAACATAAGCCTCATAGGCCTCTTGGACTTAAGTGCGTTTATACGTTTTGGAAGCCTAAGGGCATTAGCCTGCATTTTACTTAGAGCTTCCAAGTTGCTTATAGGCCACCTTTGTTCTAAGTTCTTTCCTGAGCTGCGAACACTTGCCACTTGTCAGACTTCACCTTAAGTGCGATAATACGTTTTGGAAGCACAAGGGACTGGATGGGCACTTAACTAGAGTATCCAACCTGCTTCTTGTCTGCCCTTGTTCTAAGTTCCTTCCTGAACTGGGAAACCAAGCCACATAGGCCTATTCGACTTAAGTGCGTTTATACGTTTTGGAAGCCTAAGGGCATTAGCCTGCATATTACTGAGGTCTTCCAACTTGCTTATAGGCCGCAAATGTTCTAAAGTCTTTCCTGAGCTGCGAACACTTGCCACTTGTCGGACTTCACCTTAAGTGCGATAATACGTTTTGGAAGCACAAGGGACTGGACGGGCACTTCACTAGAGTATCCAACCTGCTTCTTGTCTGCCCTTGTTCTAAGTACCTTCCTGGACTGTGAACACATCGCCGCATCGGCCTCTTCACCCTGAGAGATTTGATACGTTTTGGAAGCATGAGAGCCATAGCCTGCATGTTCCTTAGCGCTTCCAGCTTGCTTATAGGCCGCCGTTGTTCTTAGTTCTTTTCTGAAATCGGCGAACACCCTGCCACTTATGAGAGTTCACCTTAAGAGCGATGATACGTTTTGCAAGTCTAAGGGACTTGCTGTGCACTTCCTTCAGTGTATCCAACTGGCCTCCAGTCCGTCTTTGTTCTAACTTCTTTCCTCAACTGGGAAAACACTGCCAGAATGCGTTTTGGTATGAAGCAGGATTTAACGTTTTGGAAACAGAAGCGCAATGGCGAGCACTTCACTCACAGTCTTCAACCTGCCTAGAATCCGCCCTTGTTCTGACACCTTTCCTCCACTGGGAAAACAGTGCCATGCGAGTGTTCGTCTTCAGTGCGTTTGGAGGTTTTGGAAGCCTAAGGGACTTTACTTGAACTTAACTCAGTGTATGCAACAAGCTTACAGTCTGTCCATGTTCTAAGATCTTTCCTCACCTGGGAACACACTGCCAATGAGGAGACTTACCCTTCAGAGCGATTATACGATTTGGAAGCATATGGGACTTGGCTTGCATTTCCCTTAGAGTATCCAACTTGCCTCTAGTGTGGCCTTGTTCCAACTACTTTCAACCACGGGGAACACACTGTCACATATGGATCTGCACTTCAGATCGAGTTTACGTTTTGGAAGCATCAGGGTCTTGACATGCACTTAACGTAGAGTATGCAACTTGCCTATAGTGCAACCAGGGTCTATCTTCTTTCCACAACTGGGAACACAGTGCCATTTATGCATGTAAACCTTAAGATCGCCTTTACCTTGGGGAAGCAGAAACGTCTTTGCCTGCCCTTAACTCAGCGTATCCAACAAGCTTCTAGTCCGCCCTTGTTCTAAATTCTTTCCTTAACTGGGAACACACTGCGACTTATGAGACTTCTCCTTAAGTGCGATAATACATTTTGGAAGCACAAGAGACTGGACGGGCACTTAACTCAGAGTATCCAACTACTTATACTCTGCCCTTGTTCTAAGTTCCTTCCTGAACTGGGAACACAAGCCGTATAGGCCTGTTCCACTTAAGTGCGTTTATACGTTTTGGAAGCCTAAGGGCATTAGCCTGCATTTTACTGAGGGCTTCCAACTTGTTTATAGGCCGCCTATGTTCTAAAGTCTTTCCTGTGGTGCGAACACTCTGCCAACTGGAAGACTTCACCTTAAGTGCGATAATACGTTTTGGAAGCACAAGGGACTGGACGGGCACTTAACTAGAGTATCCAACCTGCTTCTTGCGGCCCTTGTTCTAAGTTCCTTCCTGAACAGGGAACACAAGCCGTATAGGCCTCTTCCACTTAAGTGCGTTTATACGTTTTGGAAGCCTAAGGGCATTAGCCTGCATTTTACTTAGAGCTTCCAACTTCCTCTTAGGCCACCTTTGTCCTAAGTTCTTTCCTGAGCTGCGAACACTTGCCACTTGTCGGACTTCACCTTAAGTGCGATAATACGTTTTGGAAGCACAAGGGACTGGACGGGCACTTCACTAGAGTATCCAACCTGCTTCTTGTCTGCCCTTCTTGTAAGTTCCTTCCTGGACTGTGAACACATCGCCGCAGCGGCCTCTTCACCCTGAGAGATTTGATACGTTTTGGAAGCATGAGAGCCATAGCCTGCATGTTCCTTAGCGCTTCCAGCTTGCTTATAGGCCGCCGTTGTTCTTAGTTCTTTTCTGAAAACGGCGAACACCCTGCCACTTATGAGAGTTCACCTTAAGAGCGATGATACGTTTTGCAAGTCTAAGGGACTTGCTGTGCACTTCCTTCAGTGTATCCAACTGGCCTCCAGTCCGTCTTTGTTCTAACTTCTTTCCTCAACTGGGAAAACACTGCCAGAATGCGTTTTGGTATGAAGCAGGATTTAACGTTTTGGAAACAGAAGCGCATTGGCGAGCACTTCAATCACAGTCTTCAACCTGCCTAGAATCCGCCCTTGTTCTGACACCTTTCCTCCACTGGGAAAACAGTGCCATGTGAGTGTTGGTCTTCAGTGCGTTTGGAGGTTTTGGAAGCCTAAGGAACTTCACTTGAACTTAACTCAGTGTGTGCAACAAGCTTATAGTCTGTCCATGTTCTAAGATCTTTCCTCACCTGGGAACACACTGCCAATGAGGAGACTTACCCTTCAGAGCGATTATACGATTTGGAAGCATATGGGACTTGGCCTGCATTTCCCTTAGAGTCTCCAACTTGCCTACAGTGTGGCCTTGTTCCAACTTCTTTCAACCACGGGGAACACACTGTCACATATGGATCTGCACTTCAGATCGGGTTTACGTTTTGGAAGCATCAGGGTCTTGACATGCACTTAACGTAGAGTATGCAACTTGCCTATAGTGCAACCAGGGTCTATCTTCTTTCCACAACTGGGAACACACTGCCATTTATGCATGTAAACCTTAAGATCGCCTTTACCTTGGGGAAGCAGAAATTTCTTTGCCTGCCCTTAACTCAGAGTATCCAACAAGCTTCTAGTCCGCCCTTGTTCTAAATTCTTTCCTTAACTGGGAACACACTGCCACTTCTGAGCCTTCTCCTTATGTGCGATAATACGTTTTGGAAGCACAAGAGACTGGACGGGCACTTAACTCAGAATATCCAACAGGCTTATAGTCTGACCTTTTTCTAAGTTCCTTCCTGAACTGGGAACATAAGCCTCATAGGCCTCTTGGACTTAAGTGCGTTTATACGTTTTGGAAGCCTAAGGGCATTAGCCTGCATTTTACTTAGAGCTTCCAAGTTGCTTATAGGCCACCTTTGTTCTAAGTTCTTTCCTGAGCTGCGAACACTTGCCACTTGTCAGACTTCACCTTAAGTGCGATAATACGTTTTGGAAGCACAAGGGACTGGATGGGCACTTAACTAGAGTATCCAACCTGCTTCTTGTCTGCCCTTGTTCTAAGTTCCTTCCTGAACTGGGAAACCAAGCCACATAGGCCTATTCGACTTAAGTGCGTTTATACGTTTTGGAAGCCTAAGGGCATTAGCCTGCATATTACTGAGGTCTTCCAACTTGCTTATAGGCCGCAAATGTTCTAAAGTCTTTCCTGAGCTGCGAACACTTGCCACTTGTCGGACTTCACCTTAAGTGCGATAATACGTTTTGGAAGCACAAGGGACTGGACGGGCACTTCACTAGAGTATCCAACCTGCTTCTTGTCTGCCCTTGTTCTAAGTACCTTCCTGGACTGTGAACACATCGCCGCATCGGCCTCTTCACCCTGAGAGATTTGATACGTTTTGGAAGCATGAGAGCCATAGCCTGCATGTTCCTTAGCGCTTCCAGCTTGCTTATAGGCCGCCGTTGTTCTTAGTTCTTTTCTGAAATCGGCGAACACCCTGCCACTTATGAGAGTTCACCTTAAGAGCGATGATACGTTTTGGAAGTCTAAGGGACTTGCTGTGCACTTCCTTCAGTGTATCCAACTGGCCTCCAGTCCGTCTTTGTTCTAACTTCTTTCCTCAACTGGGAAAACACTGCCAGAATGCGTTTTGGTATGAAGCAGGATTTAACGTTTTGGAAACAGAAGCGCAATGGCGAGCACTTCACTCACAGTCTTCAACCTGCCTAGAATCCGCCCTTGTTCTGACACCTTTCCTCCACTGGGAAAACAGTGCCATGCGAGTGTTCGTCTTCAGTGCGTTTGGAGGTTTTGGAAGCCTAAGGGACTTTACTTGAACTTAACTCAGTGTATGCAACAAGCTTACAGTCTGTCCATGTTCTAAGATCTTTCCTCACCTGGGAACACACTGCCAATGAGGAGACTTACCCTTCAGAGCGATTATACGATTTGGAAGCATATGGGACTTGGCTTGCATTTCCCTTAGAGTATCCAACTTGCCTCTAGTGTGGCCTTGTTCCAACTACTTTCAACCACGGGGAACACACTGTCACATATGGATCTGCACTTCAGATCGAGTTTACGTTTTGGAAGCATCAGGGTCTTGACATGCACTTAACGTAGAGTATGCAACTTGCCTATAGTGCAACCAGGGTCTATCTTCTTTCCACAACTGGGAACACAGTGCCATTTATGCATGTAAACCTTAAGATCGCCTTTACCTTGGGGAAGCAGAAACGTCTTTGCCTGCCCTTAACTCAGCGTATCCAACAAGCTTCTAGTCCGCCCTTGTTCTAAATTCTTTCCTTAACTGGGAACACACTGCGACTTATGAGACTTCTCCTTAAGTGCGATAATACATTTTGGAAGCACAAGAGACTGGACGGGCACTTAACTCAGAGTATCCAACTACTTATACTCTGCCCTTGTTCTAAGTTCCTTCCTGAACTGGGAACACAAGCCGTATAGGCCTGTTCCACTTAAGTGCGTTTATACGTTTTGGAAGCCTAAGGGCATTAGCCTGCATTTTACTGAGGGCTTCCAACTTGTTTATAGGCCGCCTATGTTCTAAAGTCTTTCCTGTGGTGCGAACACTCTGCCAACTGGAAGACTTCACCTTAAGTGCGATAATACGTTTTGGAAGCACAAGGGACTGGACGGGCACTTAACTAGAGTATCCAACCTGCTTCTTGCGGCCCTTGTTCTAAGTTCCTTCCTGAACAGGGAACACAAGCCGTATAGGCCTCTTCCACTTAAGTGCGTTTATACGTTTTGGAAGCCTAAGGGCATTAGCCTGCATTTTACTTAGAGCTTCCAACTTCCTCTTAGGCCACCTTTGTCCTAAGTTCTTTCCTGAGCTGCGAACACTTGCCACTTGTCGGACTTCACCTTAAGTGCGATAATACGTTTTGGAAGCACAAGGGACTGGACGGGCACTTCACTAGAGTATCCAACCTGCTTCTTGTCTGCCCTTCTTGTAAGTTCCTTCCTGGACTGTGAACACATCGCCGCAGCGGCCTCTTCACCCTGAGAGATTTGATACGTTTTGGAAGCATGAGAGCCATAGCCTGCATGTTCCTTAGCGCTTCCAGCTTGCTTATAGGCCGCCGTTGTTCTTAGTTCTTTTCTGAAAACGGCGAACACCCTGCCACTTATGAGAGTTCACCTTAAGAGCGATGATACGTTTTGCAAGTCTAAGGGACTTGCTGTGCACTTCCTTCAGTGTATCCAACTGGCCTCCAGTCCGTCTTTGTTCTAACTTCTTTCCTCAACTGGGAAAACACTGCCAGAATGCGTTTTGGTATGAAGCAGGATTTAACGTTTTGGAAACAGAAGCGCATTGGCGAGCACTTCACTCACAGTCTTCAACCTGCCTAGAATCCGCCCTTGTTCTGACACCTTTCCTCCACTGGGAAAACAGTGCCATGTGAGTGTTGGTCTTCAGTGCGTTTGGAGGTTTTGGAAGCCTAAGGAACTTCACTTGAACTTAACTCAGTGTGTGCAACAAGCTTATAGTCTGTCCATGTTCTAAGATCTTTCCTCACCTGGGAACACACTGCCAATGAGGAGACTTACCCTTCAGAGCGATTATACGATTTGGAAGCATATGGGACTTGGCCTGCATTTCCCTTAGAGTCTCCAACTTGCCTACAGTGTGGCCTTGTTCCAACTTCTTTCAACCACGGGGAACACACTGTCACATATGGATCTGCACTTCAGATCGGGTTTACGTTTTGGAAGCATCAGGGTCTTGACATGCACTTAACGTAGAGTATGCAACTTGCCTATAGTGCAACCAGGGTCTATCTTCTTTCCACAACTGGGAACACACTGCCATTTATGCATGTAAACCTTAAGATCGCCTTTACCTTGGGGAAGCAGAAATTTCTTTGCCTGCCCTTAACTCAGAGTATCCAACAAGCTTCTAGTCCGCCCTTGTTCTAAATTCTTTCCTTAACTGGGAACACACTGCCACTTCTGAGCCTTCTCCTTATGTGCGATAATACGTTTTGGAAGCACAAGAGACTGGACGGGCACTTAACTCAGAATATCCAACAGGCTTATAGTCTGACCTTTTTCTAAGTTCCTTCCTGAACTGGGAACATAAGCCTCATAGGCCTCTTGGACTTAAGTGCGTTTATACGTTTTGGAAGCCTAAGGGCATTAGCCTGCATTTTACTTAGAGCTTCCAAGTTGCTTATAGGCCACCTTTGTTCTAAGTTCTTTCCTGAGCTGCGAACACTTGCCACTTGTCAGACTTCACCTTAAGTGCGATAATACGTTTTGGAAGCACAAGGGACTGGATGGGCACTTAACTAGAGTATCCAACCTGCTTCTTGTCTGCCCTTGTTCTAAGTTCCTTCCTGAACTGGGAAACCAAGCCACATAGGCCTATTCGACTTAAGTGCGTTTATACGTTTTGGAAGCCTAAGGGCATTAGCCTGCATATTACTGAGGTCTTCCAACTTGCTTATAGGCCGCAAATGTTCTAAAGTCTTTCCTGAGCTGCGAACACTTGCCACTTGTCGGACTTCACCTTAAGTGCGATAATACGTTTTGGAAGCACAAGGGACTGGACGGGCACTTCACTAGAGTATCCAACCTGCTTCTTGTCTGCCCTTGTTCTAAGTACCTTCCTGGACTGTGAACACATCGCCGCATCGGCCTCTTCACCCTGAGAAATTTGATACGTTTTGGAAGCATGAGAGCCATAGCCTGCATGTTCCTTAGCGCTTCCAGCTTGCTTATAGGCCGCCGTTGTTCTTAGTTCTTTTCTGAAATCGGCGAACACCCTGCCACTTATGAGAGTTCACCTTAAGAGCGATGATACGTTTTGCAAGTCTAAGGGACTTGCTGTGCACTTCCTTCAGTGTATCCAACTGGCCTCCAGTCCGTCTTTGTTCTAACTTCTTTCCTCAACTGGGAAAACACTGCCAGAATGCGTTTTGGTATGAAGCAGGATTTAACGTTTTGGAAACAGAAGCGCAATGGCGAGCACTTCACTCACAGTCTTCAACCTGCCTAGAATCCGCCCTTGTTCTGACACCTTTCCTCCACTGGGAAAACAGTGCCATGCGAGTGTTCGTCTTCAGTGCGTTTGGAGGTTTTGGAAGCCTAAGGGACTTTACTTGAACTTAACTCAGTGTATGCAACAAGCTTACAGTCTGTCCATGTTCTAAGATCTTTCCTCACCTGGGAACACACTGCCAATGAGGAGACTTACCCTTCAGAGCGATTATACGATTTGGAAGCATATGGGACTTGGCTTGCATTTCCCTTAGAGTATCCAACTTGCCTCTAGTGTGGCCTTGTTCCAACTACTTTCAACCACGGGGAACACACTGTCACATATGGATCTGCACTTCAGATCGAGTTTACGTTTTGGAAGCATCAGGGTCTTGACATGCACTTAACGTAGAGTATGCAACTTGCCTATAGTGCAACCAGGGTCTATCTTCTTTCCACAACTGGGAACACAGTGCCATTTATGCATGTAAACCTTAAGATCGCCTTTACCTTGGGGAAGCAGAAACGTCTTTGCCTGCCCTTAACTCAGCGTATCCAACAAGCTTCTAGTCCGCCCTTGTTCTAAATTCTTTCCTTAACTGGGAACACACTGCGACTTATGAGACTTCTCCTTAAGTGCGATAATACATTTTGGAAGCACAAGAGACTGGACGGGCACTTAACTCAGAGTATCCAACTACTTATACTCTGCCCTTGTTCTAAGTTCCTTCCTGAACTGGGAACACAAGCCGTATAGGCCTGTTCCACTTAAGTGCGTTTATACGTTTTGGAAGCCTAAGGGCATTAGCCTGCATTTTACTGAGGGCTTCCAACTTGTTTATAGGCCGCCTATGTTCTAAAGTCTTTCCTGTGGTGCGAACACTCTGCCAACTGGAAGACTTCACCTTAAGTGCGATAATACGTTTTGGAAGCACAAGGGACTGGACGGGCACTTAACTAGAGTATCCAACCTGCTTCTTGCGGCCCTTGTTCTAAGTTCCTTCCTGAACAGGGAACACAAGCCGTATAGGCCTCTTCCACTTAAGTGCGTTTATACGTTTTGGAAGCCTAAGGGCATTAGCCTGCATTTTACTTAGAGCTTCCAACTTCCTCTTAGGCCACCTTTGTCCTAAGTTCTTTCCTGAGCTGCGAACACTTGCCACTTGTCGGACTTCACCTTAAGTGCGATAATACGTTTTGGAAGCACAAGGGACTGGACGGGCACTTCACTAGAGTATCCAACCTGCTTCTTGTCTGCCCTTCTTGTAAGTTCCTTCCTGGACTGTGAACACATCGCCGCAGCGGCCTCTTCACCCTGAGAGATTTGATACGTTTTGGAAGCATGAGAGCCATAGCCTGCATGTTCCTTAGCGCTTCCAGCTTGCTTATAGGCCGCCGTTGTTCTTAGTTCTTTTCTGAAAACGGCGAACACCCTGCCACTTATGAGAGTTCACCTTAAGAGCGATGATACGTTTTGCAAGTCTAAGGGACTTGCTGTGCACTTCCTTCAGTGTATCCAACTGGCCTCCAGTCCGTCTTTGTTCTAACTTCTTTCCTCAACTGGGAAAACACTGCCAGAATGCGTTTTGGTATGAAGCAGGATTTAACGTTTTGGAAACAGAAGCGCATTGGCGAGCACTTCAATCACAGTCTTCAACCTGCCTAGAATCCGCCCTTGTTCTGACACCTTTCCTCCACTGGGAAAACAGTGCCATGTGAGTGTTGGTCTTCAGTGCGTTTGGAGGTTTTGGAAGCCTAAGGAACTTTACTTGAACTTAACTCAGTGTGTGCAACAAGCTTATAGTCTGTCCATGTTCTAAGATCTTTCCTCACCTGGGAACACACTGCCAATGAGGAGACTTACCCTTCAGAGCGATTATAGCTTTTGGAAGCATATGGGACTTGGCCTGCATTTCCCTTAGAGTCTCCAACTTGCCTACAGTGTGGCCTTGTTCCAACTTCTTTCAACCACGGGGAACACACTGTCACATATGGATCTGCACTTCAGATCGGGTTTACGTTTTGGAAGCATCAGGGTCTTGACATGCACTTAACGTAGAGTATGCAACTTGCCTATAGTGCAACCAGGGTCTATCTTCTTTCCACAACTGGGAACACACTGCCATTTATGCATGTAAACCTTAAGATCGCCTTTACCTTGGGGAAGCAGAAATTTCTTTGCCTGCCCTTAACTCAGAGTATCCAACAAGCTTCTAGTCCGCCCTTGTTCTAAATTCTTTCCTTAACTGGGAACACACTGCCACTTCTGAGCCTTCTCCTTATGTGCGATAATACGTTTTGGAAGCACAAGAGACTGGACGGGCACTTAACTCAGAATATCCAACAGGCTTATAGTCTGACCTTTTTCTAAGTTCCTTCCTGAACTGGGAACATAAGCCTCATAGGCCTCTTGGACTTAAGTGCGTTTATACGTTTTGGAAGCCTAAGGGCATTAGCCTGCATTTTACTTAGAGCTTCCAAGTTGCTTATAGGCCACCTTTGTTCTAAGTTCTTTCCTGAGCTGCGAACACTTGCCACTTGTCAGACTTCACCTTAAGTGCGATAATACGTTTTGGAAGCACAAGGGACTGGATGGGCACTTAACTAGAGTATCCAACCTGCTTCTTGTCTGCCCTTGTTCTAAGTTCCTTCCTGAACTGGGAAACCAAGCCACATAGGCCTATTCGACTTAAGTGCGTTTATACGTTTTGGAAGCCTAAGGGCATTAGCCTGCATATTACTGAGGTCTTCCAACTTGCTTATAGGCCGCAAATGTTCTAAAGTCTTTCCTGAGCTGCGAACACTTGCCACTTGTCGGACTTCACCTTAAGTGCGATAATACGTTTTGGAAGCACAAGGGACTGGACGGGCACTTCACTAGAGTATCCAACCTGCTTCTTGTCTGCCCTTGTTCTAAGTACCTTCCTGGACTGTGAACACATCGCCGCATCGGCCTCTTCACCCTGAGAGATTTGATACGTTTTGGAAGCATGAGAGCCATAGCCTGCATGTTCCTTAGCGCTTCCAGCTTGCTTATAGGCCGCCGTTGTTCTTAGTTCTTTTCTGAAATCGGCGAACACCCTGCCACTTATGAGAGTTCACCTTAAGAGCGATGATACGTTTTGCAAGTCTAAGGGACTTGCTGTGCACTTCCTTCAGTGTATCCAACTGGCCTCCAGTCCGTCTTTGTTCTAACTTCTTTCCTCAACTGGGAAAACTCTGCCAGAATGCGTTTTGGTATGAAGCAGGATTTAACGTTTTGGAAACAGAAGCGCATTGGCGAGCACTTCACTCACAGTCTTCAACCTGCCTAGAATCCGCCCTTGTTCTGACACCTTTCCTCCACTGGGAAAACAGTGCCATGTGAGTGTTGGTCTTCAGTGCGTTTGGAGGTTTTGGAAGCCTAAGGAACTTCACTTGAACTTAACTCAGTGTGTGCAACAAGCTTATAGTCTGTCCATGTTCTAAGATCTTTCCTCACCTGGGAACACACTGCCAATGAGGAGACTTACCCTTCAGAGCGATTATACGATTTGGAAGCATATGGGACTTGGCCTGCATTTCCCTTAGAGTCTCCAACTTGCCTACAGTGTGGCCTTGTTCCAACTTCTTTCAACCACGGGGAACACACTGTCACATATGGATCTGCACTTCAGATCGGGTTTACGTTTTGGAAGCATCAGGGTCTTGACATGCACTTAACGTAGAGTATGGAACTTGCCTATAGTGCAACCAGGGTCTATCTTCTTTCCACAACTGGGAACACAGTGCCATTTATGCATGTAAACCTTAAGATCGCCTTTACCTTGGGGAAGCAGAAATTTCTTTGCCTGCCCTTAACTCAGAGTATCCAACAAGCTTCTAGTCCGCCCTTGTTCTAAATTCTTTCCTTAACTGGGAACACACTGCCACTTCTGAGCCTTCTCCTTATGTGCGATAATACGTTTTGGAAGCACAAGAGACTGGACGGGCACTTAACTCAGAATATCCAACAGGCTTATAGTCTGACCTTTTTCTAAGTTCCTTCCTGAACTGGGAACATAAGCCTCATAGGCCTCTTGGACTTAAGTGCGTTTATACGTTTTGGAAGCCTAAGGGCATTAGCCTGCATTTTACTTAGAGCTTCCAAGTTGCTTATAGGCCACCTTTGTTCTAAGTTCTTTCCTGAGCTGCGAACACTTGCCACTTGTCAGACTTCACCTTAAGTGCGATAATACGTTTTGGAAGCACAAGGGACTGGATGGGCACTTAACTAGAGTATCCAACCTGCTTCTTGTCTGCCCTTGTTCTAAGTTCCTTCCTGAACTGGGAAACCAAGCCACATAGGCCTATTCGACTTAAGTGCGTTTATACGTTTTGGAAGCCTAAGGGCATTAGCCTGCATATTACTGAGGTCTTCCAACTTGCTTATAGGCCGCAAATGTTCTAAAGTCTTTCCTGAGCTGCGAACACTTGCCACTTGTCGGACTTCACCTTAAGTGCGATAATACGTTTTGGAAGCACAAGGGACTGGACGGGCACTTCACTAGAGTATCCAACCTGCTTCTTGTCTGCCCTTGTTCTAAGTACCTTCCTGGACTGTGAACACATCGCCGCATCGGCCTCTTCACCCTGAGAGATTTGATACGTTTTGGAAGCATGAGAGCCATAGCCTGCATGTTCCTTAGCGCTTCCAGCTTGCTTATAGGCCGCCGTTGTTCTTAGTTCTTTTCTGAAATCGGCGAACACCCTGCCACTTATGAGAGTTCACCGTAAGAGCGATGATACGTTTTGCAAGTCTAAGGGACTTGCTGTGCACTTCCTTCAGTGTATCCAACTGGCCTCCAGTCCGTCTTTGTTCTAACTTCTTTCCTCAACTGGGAAAACACTGCCAGAATGCGTTTTGGTATGAAGCAGGATTTAACGTTTTGGAAACAGAAGCGCAATGGCGAGCACTTCACTCACAGTCTTCAACTTGCCTAGAATCCGCCCTTGTTCTGACACCTTTCCTCCACTGGGAAAACAGTGCCATGCGAGTGTTCGTCTTCAGTGCGTTTGGAGGTTTTGGAAGCCTAAGGGACTTTACTTGAACTTAACTCAGTGTATGCAACAAGCTTATAGTCTGTCCATGTTCTAAGATCTTTCCTCACCTGGGAACACCCTGCCAATGAGGAGACTTACCCTTCAGAGCGATTATACGATTTGGAAGCATATGGGACTTGGCCTGCATTTCCCTTAGAGTATCCAACTTGCCTCTAGTGTGGCCTTGTTCCAACTTCTTTCAACCACGGGGAACACACTGTCACATATGGATCTGCACTTCAGATCGAGTTTACGTTTTGGAAGCATAAGTGTCTTGACGTGCACTTAACTTAGAGCATGCAACTTGCTTATAGTGCGACCAGGGTCTATCTTCTTTCCACTACTGGGAACACACTGCCATTTATGAATCTTCACCTTATGATCGCGTTTACGTTTGGGAAGCAGAAACGTCTTTGCCTGCCCTTAACTCAGAGTACCCAACAAGCTTCTAGTCCGGCCTTGTTCTAAATTCTTTCCTTAACTGGGAACACACTGCGACTTATGAGACTTCTCCTTAAGTGCGATAATAAATTTTGGAAGCACAAGAGAATGGACGGGCACTGAACTCAGAGTATCCAACTACTTATACTCTGCCCTTGTCTAAGTTCCTTCCTGAACTGGGAACACAAGCCGTAGAGGCCTCTTCCACTTAAGTGCGTTTATACGTTTTGGAAGCCTAAGGGCCTTAGCCTGCATTTTACGTAGAGCTTCCAACTTGCTCCTAGGCCACCTTTGTTCTAAGTTCTTTCCTGAGCTGCGAACACTTGCCACTTGTCGGACTTCACCTTAAGTGCGATAATACATTTTGGAAGCACAAGGGACTGGATGGGCACTTAACTAGAGTATCCAACCTGCTTCTTGTCGGCCCTTGTTCTAAGTTCCTTCCTGAACTGGGAAACCAAGCCACATAGGCCTATTCGACGTAAGTGCGTTTATACGTTTTGGAAGCCTAAGGGCATTAGCCTGCATTTTACTGAGGGCTTCCAACTTGCTTATAGGCCGCCTATGCTCTAAAGTCTTTCCTGAGCTGCGAACACTCTGCCAACTGGAAGACTTCACCTTAAGTGCGATAATACGTTTTGGAAGCACAAGGGACTGGACGGGCACTTAACTAGAGTATCCAACCTGCTTCTTGTCGGCCCTTGTTATAAGTTCCTTCCTGAACAGGGAACACAAGCCGTACAGGCCTCTTCCACTTAAGTGCGTTTATACGTTTTGGAAGCCTAAGGGCATTAGCCTGCATTTTACGTAGAGCTTCCAACTTCCTCTTAGGCCACCTTTGTTCTAAGTTCTTTCCTGAGCTGCGAACACTTGCCACTTGTCGGACTTCACCTTAAGTGCGATAATACGTTTTGGAAGCACAAGGGACTGGACGGGCACTTAACTAGAGTATCCAACCTGCTTCTTGTCTGCCCTTGTTCTAAGTTCCTTCCTGAACTGGGAAACCAAGCCACATAGGCCTATTCGACGTAAGTGCGTTTATACGTTTTGGAAGCCTAAGGGCATTAGCCTGCATTTCACTGAGGGCTTCCAACTTGCTTATAGGCCGCCTATGTTCTAAAGTCTTTCCTGAGCTGCGAACACTCTGCCAACTGGAAGACTTCACCTTAAGTGCGATAATACGTTTTGGAAGCACAAGGGACTGGACGGGCACTTAACTAGAGTATCCAACCTGCTTCTTGTCTGCACTTCTTGTAAGTTCCTTCCTGGACAGTGAACTCATCGCCGCATCGGCCTCTTCACCCTGAGAGATTTGATACGTTTTGGAAGCATGAGAGCCATAGCCTGCATGTTCCTTAGCGCTTCCAGCTTGCTTATAGGCCGCCGTTGTTCTTAGTTCTTTTCTGGAAACGGCGAACACCCTGCCACTTATGAGAGTTCACCTTAAGAGCGATGATACGTTTTGCAAGTCTAAGGGACTTGCTGTGCACTTCCTTCAGTGTATCCAACTGGCCTCCAGTCCGTCTTTGTTCTAACTTCTTTCCTCAACTGGGAAAACTCTGCCAGAATGCGTTTTGGTATGAAGCAGGATTTAACGTTTTGGAAACAGAAGCGCATTGGCGAGCACTTCACTCACAGTCTTCAACCTGCCTAGAATCCGCCCTTGTTCTGACACCTTTCCTCCACTGGGAAAACAGTGCCATGTGAGTGTTGGTCTTCAGTGCGTTTGGAGGTTTTGGAAGCCTAAGGAACTTCACTTGAACTTAACTCAGTGTGTGCAACAAGCTTATAGTCTGTCCATGTTCTAAGATCTTTCCTCACCTGGGAACACACTGCCAATGAGGAGACTTACCCTTCAGAGCGATTATACGATTTGGAAGCATATGGGACTTGGCCTGCATTTCCCTTAGAGTCTCCAACTTGCCTACAGTGTGGCCTTGTTCCAACTTCTTTCAACCACGGGGAACACACTGTCACATATGGATCTGCACTTCAGATCGGGTTTACGTTTTGGAAGCATCAGGGTCTTGACATGCACTTAACGTAGAGTATGCAACTTGCCTATAGTGCAACCAGGGTCTATCTTCTTTCCACAACTGGGAACACACTGCCATTTATGCATGTAAACCTTAAGATCGCCTTTACCTTGGGGAAGCAGAAATTTCTTTGCCTGCCCTTAACTCAGAGTATCCAACAAGCTTCTAGTCCGCCCTTGTTCTAAATTCTTTCCTTAACTGGGAACACACTGCCACTTCTGAGCCTTCTCCTTATGTGCGATAATACGTTTTGGAAGCACAAGAGACTGGACGGGCACTTAACTCAGAATATCCAACAGGCTTATAGTCTGACCTTTTTCTAAGTTCCTTCCTGAACTGGGAACATAAGCCTCATAGGCCTCTTGGACTTAAGTGCGTTTATACGTTTTGGAAGCCTAAGGGCATTAGCCTGCATTTTACTTAGAGCTTCCAAGTTGCTTATAGGCCACCTTTGTTCTAAGTTCTTTCCTGAGCTGCGAACACTTGCCACTTGTCAGACTTCACCTTAAGTGCGATAATACGTTTTGGAAGCACAAGGGACTGGATGGGCACTTAACTAGAGTATCCAACCTGCTTCTTGTCTGCCCTTGTTCTAAGTTCCTTCCTGAACTGGGAAACCAAGCCACATAGGCCTATTCGACTTAAGTGCGTTTATACGTTTTGGAAGCCTAAGGGCATTAGCCTGCATATTACTGAGGTCTTCCAACTTGCTTATAGGCCGCAAATGTTCTAAAGTCTTTCCTGAGCTGCGAACACTTGCCACTTGTCGGACTTCACCTTAAGTGCGATAATACGTTTTGGAAGCACAAGGGACTGGACGGGCACTTCACTAGAGT
Source organism: Meles meles (assembly GCF_922984935.1). Taxonomy (NCBI): domain Eukaryota; kingdom Metazoa; phylum Chordata; class Mammalia; order Carnivora; family Mustelidae; genus Meles; species Meles meles. The sequence goes on from NC_060069.1 coordinate 38,374,509, forward strand.
ATCCAACCTGCTTCTTGTCTGCCCTTGTTCTAAGTACCTTCCTGGACTGTGAACACATCGCCGCATCGGCCTCTTCACCCTGAGAGATTTGATACGTTTTGGAAGCATGAGAGCCATAGCCTGCATGTTCCTTAGCGCTTCCAGCTTGCTTATAGGCCGCCGTTGTTCTTAGTTCTTTTCTGAAATCGGCGAACACCCTGCCACTTATGAGAGTTCACCTTAAGAGCGATGATACGTTTTGCAAGTCTAAGGGACTTGCTGTGCACTTCCTTCAGTGTATCCAACTGGCCTCCAGTCCGTCTTTGTTCTAACTTCTTTCCTCAACTGGGAAAACACTGCCAGAATGCGTTTTGGTATGAAGCAGGATTTAACGTTTTGGAAACAGAAGCGCAATGGCGAGCACTTCACTCACAGTCTTCAACCTGCCTAGAATCCGCCCTTGTTCTGACACCTTTCCTCCACTGGGAAAACAGTGCCATGCGAGTGTTCGTCTTCAGTGCGTTTGGAGGTTTTGGAAGCCTAAGGGACTTTACTTGAACTTAACTCAGTGTATGCAACAAGCTTACAGTCTGTCCATGTTCTAAGATCTTTCCTCACCTGGGAACACACTGCCAATGAGGAGACTTACCCTTCAGAGCGATTATACGATTTGGAAGCATATGGGACTTGGCTTGCATTTCCCTTAGAGTATCCAACTTGCCTCTAGTGTGGCCTTGTTCCAACTACTTTCAACCACGGGGAACACACTGTCACATATGGATCTGCACTTCAGATCGAGTTTACGTTTTGGAAGCATCAGGGTCTTGACATGCACTTAACGTAGAGTATGCAACTTGCCTATAGTGCAACCAGGGTCTATCTTCTTTCCACAACTGGGAACACAGTGCCATTTATGCATGTAAACCTTAAGATCGCCTTTACCTTGGGGAAGCAGAAACGTCTTTGCCTGCCCTTAACTCAGCGTATCCAACAAGCTTCTAGTCCGCCCTTGTTCTAAATTCTTTCCTTAACTGGGAACACACTGCGACTTATGAGACTTCTCCTTAAGTGCGATAATACATTTTGGAAGCACAAGAGAATGGACGGGCACTTAACTCAGAGTATCCAACTACTTATACTCTGCCCTTGTTCTAAGTTCCTTCCTGAACTGGGAACACAAGCCGTAGAGGCCTGTTCCACTTAAGTGCGTTTATACGTTTTGGAAGCCTAAGGGCATTAGCCTGCATTTTACTGAGGGCTTCCAACTTGTTTATAGGCCGCCTATGTTCTAAAGTCTTTCCTGTGGTGCGAACACTCTGCCAACTGGAAGACTTCACCTTAAGTGCGATAATACGTTTTGGAAGCACAAGGGACTGGACGGGCACTTAACTAGAGTATCCAACCTGCTTCTTGCGGCCCTTGTTCTAAGTTCCTTCCTGAACAGGGAACACAAGCCGTATAGGCCTCTTCCACTTAAGTGCGTTTATACGTTTTGGAAGCCTAAGGGCATTAGCCTGCATTTTACTTAGAGCTTCCAACTTCCTCTTAGGCCACCTTTGTCCTAAGTTCTTTCCTGAGCTGCGAACACTTGCCACTTGTCGGACTTCACCTTAAGTGCGATAATACGTTTTGGAAGCACAAGGGACTGGACGGGCACTTCACTAGAGTATCCAACCTGCTTCTTGTCTGCCCTTCTTGTAAGTTCCTTCCTGGACTGTGAACACATCGCCGCAGCGGCCTCTTCACCCTGAGAGATTTGATACGTTTTGGAAGCATGAGAGCCATAGCCTGCATGTTCCTTAGCGCTTCCAGCTTGCTTATAGGCCGCCGTTGTTCTTAGTTCTTTTCTGAAAACGGCGAACACCCTGCCACTTATGAGAGTTCACCTTAAGAGCGATGATACGTTTTGCAAGTCTAAGGGACTTGCTGTGCACTTCCTTCAGTGTATCCAACTGGCCTCCAGTCCGTCTTTGTTCTAACTTCTTTCCTCAACTGGGAAAACACTGCCAGAATGCGTTTTGGTATGAAGCAGGATTTAACGTTTTGGAAACAGAAGCGCATTGGCGAGCACTTCACTCACAGTCTTCAACCTGCCTAGAATCCGCCCTTGTTCTGACACCTTTCCTCCACTGGGAAAACAGTGCCATGTGAATGTTGGTCTTCAGTGCGTTTGGAGGTTTTGGAAGCCTAAGGAACTTCACTTGAACTTAACTCAGTGTGTGCAACAAGCTTATAGTCTGTCCATGTTCTAAGATCTTTCCTCACCTGGGAACACACTGCCAATGAGGAGACTTACCCTTCAGAGCGATTATACGATTTGGAAGCATATGGGACTTGGCCTGCATTTCCCTTAGAGTCTCCAACTTGCCTACAGTGTGGCCTTGTTCCAACTTCTTTCAACCACGGGGAACACACTGTCACATATGGATCTGCACTTCAGATCGGGTTTACGTTTTGGAAGCATCAGGGTCTTGACATGCACTTAACGTAGAGTATGCAACTTGCCTATAGTGCAACCAGGGTCTATCTTCTTTCCACAACTGGGAACACACTGCCATTTATGCATGTAAACCTTAAGATCGCCTTTACCTTGGGGAAGCAGAAATTTCTTTGCCTGCCCTTAACTCAGAGTATCCAACAAGCTTCTAGTCCGCCCTTGTTCTAAATTCTTTCCTTAACTGGGAACACACTGCCACTTCTGAGCCTTCTCCTTATGTGCGATAATACGTTTTGGAAGCACAAGAGACTGGACGGGCACTTAACTCAGAATATCCAACAGGCTTATAGTCTGACCTTTTTCTAAGTTCCTTCCTGAACTGGGAACATAAGCCTCATAGGTCTCTTGGACTTAAGTGCGTTTATACGTTTTGGAAGCCTAAGGGCATTAGCCTGCATTTTACTTAGAGCTTCCAAGTTGCTTATAGGCCACCTTTGTTCTAAGTTCTTTCCTGAGCTGCGAACACTTGCCACTTGTCAGACTTCACCTTAAGTGCGATAATACGTTTTGGAAGCACAAGGGACTGGATGGGCACTTAACTAGAGTATCCAACCTGCTTCTTGTCTGCCCTTGTTCTAAGTTCCTTCCTGAACTGGGAAACCAAGCCACATAGGCCTATTCGACTTAAGTGCGTTTATACGTTTTGGAAGCCTAAGGGCATTAGCCTGCATATTACTGAGGTCTTCCAACTTGCTTATAGGCCGCAAATGTTCTAAAGTCTTTCCTGAGCTGCGAACACTTGCCACTTGTCGGACTTCACCTTAAGTGCGATAATACGTTTTGGAAGCACAAGGGACTGGACGGGCACTTCACTAGAGTATCCAACCTGCTTCTTGTCTGCCCTTGTTCTAAGTACCTTCCTGGACTGTGAACACATCGCCGCATCGGCCTCTTCACCCTGAGAGATTTGATACGTTTTGGAAGCATGAGAGCCATAGCCTGCATGTTCCTTAGCGCTTCCAGCTTGCTTATAGGCCGCCGTTGTTCTTAGTTCTTTTCTGAAATCGGCGAACACCCTGCCACTTATGAGAGTTCACCTTAAGAGCGATGATACGTTTTGGAAGTCTAAGGGACTTGCTGTGCACTTCCTTCAGTGTATCCAACTGGCCTCCAGTCCGTCTTTGTTCTAACTTCTTTCCTCAACTGGGAAAACACTGCCAGAATGCGTTTTGGTATGAAGCAGGATTTAACGTTTTGGAAACAGAAGCGCAATGGCGAGCACTTCACTCACTGTCTTCAACATGCCTAGAATCCGCCCTTGTTCTGACACCTTTCCTCCACTGGGAAAACAGTGCCATGCGAGTGTTCGTCTTCAGTGCGTTTGGAGGTTTTGGAAGCCTAAGGGACTTTACTTGAACTTAACTCAGTGTATGCAACAAGCTTACAGTCTGTCCATGTTCTAAGATCTTTCCTCACCTGGGAACACACTGCCAATGAGGAGACTTACCCTTCAGAGCGATTATACGATTTGGAAGCATATGGGACTTGGCTTGCATTTCCCTTAGAGTATCCAACTTGCCTCTAGTGTGGCCTTGTTCCAACTACTTTCAACCACGGGGAACACACTGTCACATATGGATCTGCACTTCAGATCGAGTTTACGTTTTGGAAGCATCAGGGTCTTGACATGCACTTAACGTAGAGTATGCAACTTGCCTATAGTGCAACCAGGGTCTATCTTCTTTCCACAACTGGGAACACAGTGCCATTTATGCATGTAAACCTTAAGATCGCCTTTACCTTGGGGAAGCAGAAACGTCTTTGCCTGCCCTTAACTCAGCGTATCCAACAAGCTTCTAGTCCGCCCTTGTTCTAAATTCTTTCCTTAACTGGGAACACACTGCGACTTATGAGACTTCTCCTTAAGTGCGATAATACATTTTGGAAGCACAAGAGACTGGACGGGCACTTAACTCAGAGTATCCAACTACTTATACTCTGCCCTTGTTCTAAGTTCCTTCCTGAACTGGGAACACAAGCCGTATAGGCCTGTTCCACTTAAGTGCGTTTATACGTTTTGGAAGCCTAAGGGCATTAGCCTGCATTTTACTGAGGGCTTCCAACTTGTTTATAGGCCGCCTATGTTCTAAAGTCTTTCCTGTGGTGCGAACACTCTGCCAACTGGAAGACTTCACCTTAAGTGCGATAATACGTTTTGGAAGCACAAGGGACTGGACGGGCACTTAACTAGAGTATCCAACCTGCTTCTTGCGGCCCTTGTTCTAAGTTCCTTCCTGAACAGGGAACACAAGCCGTATAGGCCTCTTCCACTTAAGTGCGTTTATACGTTTTGGAAGCCTAAGGGCATTAGCCTGCATTTTACTTAGAGCTTCCAACTTCCTCTTAGGCCACCTTTGTCCTAAGTTCTTTCCTGAGCTGCGAACACTTGCCACTTGTCGGACTTCACCTTAAGTGCGATAATACGTTTTGGAAGCACAAGGGACTGGACGGGCACTTCACTAGAGTATCCAACCTGCTTCTTGTCTGCCCTTCTTGTAAGTTCCTTCCTGGACTGTGAACACATCGCCGCAGCGGCCTCTTCACCCTGAGAGATTTGATACGTTTTGGAAGCATGAGAGCCATAGCCTGCATGTTCCTTAGCGCTTCCAGCTTGCTTATAGGCCGCCGTTGTTCTTAGTTCTTTTCTGAAAACGGCGAACACCCTGCCACTTATGAGAGTTCACCTTAAGAGCGATGATACGTTTTGCAAGTCTAAGGGACTTGCTGTGCACTTCCTTCAGTGTATCCAACTGGCCTCCAGTCCGTCTTTGTTCTAACTTCTTTCCTCAACTGGGAAAACACTGCCAGAATGCGTTTTGGTATGAAGCAGGATTTAACGTTTTGGAAACAGAAGCGCATTGGCGAGCACTTCACTCACAGTCTTCAACCTGCCTAGAATCCGCCCTTGTTCTGACACCTTTCCTCCACTGGGAAAACAGTGCCATGTGAATGTTGGTCTTCAGTGCGTTTGGAGGTTTTGGAAGCCTAAGGAACTTCACTTGAACTTAACTCAGTGTGTGCAACAAGCTTATAGTCTGTCCATGTTCTAAGATCTTTCCTCACCTGGGAACACACTGCCAATGAGGAGACTTACCCTTCAGAGCGATTATACGATTTGGAAGCATATGGGACTTGGCCTGCATTTCCCTTAGAGTCTCCAACTTGCCTACAGTGTGGCCTTGTTCCAACTTCTTTCAACCACGGGGAACACACTGTCACATATGGATCTGCACTTCAGATCGGGTTTACGTTTTGGAAGCATCAGGGTCTTGACATGCACTTAACGTAGAGTATGCAACTTGCCTATAGTGCAACCAGGGTCTATCTTCTTTCCACAACTGGGAACACACTGCCATTTATGCATGTAAACCTTAAGATCGCCTTTACCTTGGGGAAGCAGAAATTTCTTTGCCTGCCCTTAACTCAGAGTATCCAACAAGCTTCTAGTCCGCCCTTGTTCTAAATTCTTTCCTTAACTGGGAACACACTGCCACTTCTGAGCCTTCTCCTTATGTGCGATAATACGTTTTGGAAGCACAAGAGACTGGACGGGCACTTAACTCAGAATATCCAACAGGCTTATAGTCTGACCTTTTTCTAAGTTCCTTCCTGAACTGGGAACATAAGCCTCATAGGTCTCTTGGACTTAAGTGCGTTTATACGTTTTGGAAGCCTAAGGGCATTAGCCTGCATTTTACTTAGAGCTTCCAAGTTGCTTATAGGCCACCTTTGTTCTAAGTTCTTTCCTGAGCTGCGAACACTTGCCACTTGTCAGACTTCACCTTAAGTGCGATAATACGTTTTGGAAGCACAAGGGACTGGATGGGCACTTAACTAGAGTATCCAACCTGCTTCTTGTCTGCCCTTGTTCTAAGTTCCTTCCTGAACTGGGAAACCAAGCCACATAGGCCTATTCGACTTAAGTGCGTTTATACGTTTTGGAAGCCTAAGGGCATTAGCCTGCATATTACTGAGGTCTTCCAACTTGCTTATAGGCCGCAAATGTTCTAAAGTCTTTCCTGAGCTGCGAACACTTGCCACTTGTCGGACTTCACCTTAAGTGCGATAATACGTTTTGGAAGCACAAGGGACTGGACGGGCACTTCACTAGAGTATCCAACCTGCTTCTTGTCTGCCCTTGTTCTAAGTACCTTCCTGGACTGTGAACACATCGCCGCATCGGCCTCTTCACCCTGAGAGATTTGATACGTTTTGGAAGCATGAGAGCCATAGCCTGCATGTTCCTTAGCGCTTCCAGCTTGCTTATAGGCCGCCGTTGTTCTTAGTTCTTTTCTGAAATCGGCGAACACCCTGCCACTTATGAGAGTTCACCTTAAGAGCGATGATACGTTTTGGAAGTCTAAGGGACTTGCTGTGCACTTCCTTCAGTGTATCCAACTGGCCTCCAGTCCGTCTTTGTTCTAACTTCTTTCCTCAACTGGGAAAACACTGCCAGAATGCGTTTTGGTATGAAGCAGGATTTAACGTTTTGGAAACAGAAGCGCAATGGCGAGCACTTCACTCACAGTCTTCAACCTGCCTAGAATCCGCCCTTGTTCTGACACCTTTCCTCCACTGGGAAAACAGTGCCATGCGAGTGTTCGTCTTCAGTGCGTTTGGAGGTTTTGGAAGCCTAAGGGACTTTACTTGAACTTAACTCAGTGTATGCAACAAGCTTACAGTCTGTCCATGTTCTAAGATCTTTCCTCACCTGGGAACACACTGCCAATGAGGAGACTTACCCTTCAGAGCGATTATACGATTTGGAAGCATATGGGACTTGGCTTGCATTTCCCTTAGAGTATCCAACTTGCCTCTAGTGTGGCCTTGTTCCAACTACTTTCAACCACGGGGAACACACTGTCACATATGGATCTGCACTTCAGATCGAGTTTACGTTTTGGAAGCATCAGGGTCTTGACATGCACTTAACGTAGAGTATGCAACTTGCCTATAGTGCAACCAGGGTCTATCTTCTTTCCACAACTGGGAACACAGTGCCATTTATGCATGTAAACCTTAAGATCGCCTTTACCTTGGGGAAGCAGAAACGTCTTTGCCTGCCCTTAACTCAGCGTATCCAACAAGCTTCTAGTCCGCCCTTGTTCTAAATTCTTTCCTTAACTGGGAACACACTGCGACTTATGAGACTTCTCCTTAAGTGCGATAATACATTTTGGAAGCACAAGAGACTGGACGGGCACTTAACTCAGAGTATCCAACTACTTATACTCTGCCCTTGTTCTAAGTTCCTTCCTGAACTGGGAACACAAGCCGTATAGGCCTGTTCCACTTAAGTGCGTTTATACGTTTTGGAAGCCTAAGGGCATTAGCCTGCATTTTACTGAGGGCTTCCAACTTGTTTATAGGCCGCCTATGTTCTAAAGTCTTTCCTGTGGTGCGAACACTCTGCCAACTGGAAGACTTCACCTTAAGTGCGATAATACGTTTTGGAAGCACAAGGGACTGGACGGGCACTTAACTAGAGTATCCAACCTGCTTCTTGCGGCCCTTGTTCTAAGTTCCTTCCTGAACAGGGAACACAAGCCGTATAGGCCTCTTCCACTTAAGTGCGTTTATACGTTTTGGAAGCCTAAGGGCATTAGCCTGCATTTTACTTAGAGCTTCCAACTTCCTCTTAGGCCACCTTTGTCCTAAGTTCTTTCCTGAGCTGCGAACACTTGCCACTTGTCGGACTTCACCTTAAGTGCGATAATACGTTTTGGAAGCACAAGGGACTGGACGGGCACTTCACTAGAGTATCCAACCTGCTTCTTGTCTGCCCTTCTTGTAAGTTCCTTCCTGGACTGTGAACACATCGCCGCAGCGGCCTCTTCACCCTGAGAGATTTGATACGTTTTGGAAGCATGAGAGCCATAGCCTGCATGTTCCTTAGCGCTTCCAGCTTGCTTATAGGCCGCCGTTGTTCTTAGTTCTTTTCTGAAAACGGCGAACACCCTGCCACTTATGAGAGTTCACCTTAAGAGCGATGATACGTTTTGCAAGTCTAAGGGACTTGCTGTGCACTTCCTTCAGTGTATCCAACTGGCCTCCAGTCCGTCTTTGTTCTAACTTCTTTCCTCAACTGGGAAAACACTGCCAGAATGCGTTTTGGTATGAAGCAGGATTTAACGTTTTGGAAACAGAAGCGCATTGGCGAGCACTTCACTCACAGTCTTCAACCTGCCTAGAATCCGCCCTTGTTCTGACACCTTTCCTCCACTGGGAAAACAGTGCCATGTGAGTGTTGGTCTTCAGTGCGTTTGGAGGTTTTGGAAGCCTAAGGAACTTCACTTGAACTTAACTCAGTGTGTGCAACAAGCTTATAGTCTGTCCATGTTCTAAGATCTTTCCTCACCTGGGAACACACTGCCAATGAGGAGACTTACCCTTCAGAGCGATTATAGCTTTTGGAAGCATATGGGACTTGGCCTGCATTTCCCTTAGAGTCTCCAACTTGCCTACCGTGTGGCCTTGTTCCAACTTCTTTCAACCACGGGGAACACACTGTCACATATGGATCTGCACTTCAGATCGGGTTTACGTTTTGGAAGCATCAGGGTCTTGACATGCACTTAACGTAGAGTATGCAACTTGCCTATAGTGCAACCAGGGTCTATCTTCTTTCCACAACTGGGAACACACTGCCATTTATGCATGTAAACCTTAAGATCGCCTTTACCTTGGGGAAGCAGAAATTTCTTTGCCTGCCCTTAACTCAGAGTATCCAACAAGCTTCTAGTCCGCCCTTGTTCTAAATTCTTTCCTTAACTGGGAACACACTGCCACTTCTGAGCCTTCTCCTTATGTGCGATAATACGTTTTGGAAGCACAAGAGACTGGACGGGCACTTAACTCAGAATATCCAACAGGCTTATAGTCTGACCTTTTTCTAAGTTCCTTCCTGAACTGGGAACATAAGCCTCATAGGTCTCTTGGACTTAAGTGCGTTTATACGTTTTGGAAGCCTAAGGGCATTAGCCTGCATTTTACTTAGAGCTTCCAAGTTGCTTATAGGCCACCTTTGTTCTAAGTTCTTTCCTGAGCTGCGAACACTTGCCACTTGTCAGACTTCACCTTAAGTGCGATAATACGTTTTGGAAGCACAAGGGACTGGATGGGCACTTAACTAGAGTATCCAACCTGCTTCTTGTCTGCCCTTGTTCTAAGTTCCTTCCTGAACTGGGAAACCAAGCCACATAGGCCTATTCGACTTAAGTGCGTTTATACGTTTTGGAAGCCTAAGGGCATTAGCCTGCATATTACTGAGGTCTTCCAACTTGCTTATAGGCCGCAAATGTTCTAAAGTCTTTCCTGAGCTGCGAACACTTGCCACTTGTCGGACTTCACCTTAAGTGCGATAATACGTTTTGGAAGCACAAGGGACTGGACGGGCACTTCACTAGAGTATCCAACCTGCTTCTTGTCTGCCCTTGTTCTAAGTACCTTCCTGGACTGTGAACACATCGCCGCATCGGCCTCTTCACCCTGAGAGATTTGATACGTTTTGGAAGCATGAGAGCCATAGCCTGCATGTTCCTTAGCGCTTCCAGCTTGCTTATAGGCCGCCGTTGTTCTTAGTTCTTTTCTGAAATCGGCGAACACCCTGCCACTTATGAGAGTTCACCTTAAGAGCGATGATACGTTTTGGAAGTCTAAGGGACTTGCTGTGCACTTCCTTCAGTGTATCCAACTGGCCTCCAGTCCGTCTTTGTTCTAACTTCTTTCCTCAACTGGGAAAACACTGCCAGAATGCGTTTTGGTATGAAGCAGGATTTAACGTTTTGGAAACAGAAGCGCAATGGCGAGCACTTCACTCACTGTCTTCAACATGCCTAGAATCCGCCCTTGTTCTGACACCTTTCCTCCACTGGGAAAACAGTGCCATGCGAGTGTTCGTCTTCAGTGCGTTTGGAGGTTTTGGAAGCCTAAGGGACTTTACTTGAACTTAACTCAGTGTATGCAACAAGCTTACAGTCTGTCCATGTTCTAAGATCTTTCCTCACCTGGGAACACACTGCCAATGAGGAGACTTACCCTTCAGAGCGATTATACGATTTGGAAGCATATGGGACTTGGCTTGCATTTCCCTTAGAGTATCCAACTTGCCTCTAGTGTGGCCTTGTTCCAACTACTTTCAACCACGGGGAACACACTGTCACATATGGATCTGCACTTCAGATCGAGTTTACGTTTTGGAAGCATCAGGGTCTTGACATGCACTTAACGTAGAGTATGCAACTTGCCTATAGTGCAACCAGGGTCTATCTTCTTTCCACAACTGGGAACACAGTGCCATTTATGCATGTAAACCTTAAGATCGCCTTTACCTTGGGGAAGCAGAAACGTCTTTGCCTGCCCTTAACTCAGCGTATCCAACAAGCTTCTAGTCCGCCCTTGTTCTAAATTCTTTCCTTAACTGGGAACACACTGCGACTTATGAGACTTCTCCTTAAGTGCGATAATACATTTTGGAAGCACAAGAGACTGGACGGGCACTTAACTCAGAGTATCCAACTACTTATACTCTGCCCTTGTTCTAAGTTCCTTCCTGAACTGGGAACACAAGCCGTATAGGCCTGTTCCACTTAAGTGCGTTTATACGTTTTGGAAGCCTAAGGGCATTAGCCTGCATTTTACTGAGGGCTTCCAACTTGTTTATAGGCCGCCTATGTTCTAAAGTCTTTCCTGTGGTGCGAACACTCTGCCAACTGGAAGACTTCACCTTAAGTGCGATAATACGTTTTGGAAGCACAAGGGACTGGACGGGCACTTAACTAGAGTATCCAACCTGCTTCTTGCGGCCCTTGTTCTAAGTTCCTTCCTGAACAGGGAACACAAGCCGTATAGGCCTCTTCCACTTAAGTGCGTTTATACGTTTTGGAAGCCTAAGGGCATTAGCCTGCATTTTACTTAGAGCTTCCAACTTCCTCTTAGGCCACCTTTGTCCTAAGTTCTTTCCTGAGCTGCGAACACTTGCCACTTGTCGGACTTCACCTTAAGTGCGATAATACGTTTTGGAAGCACAAGGGACTGGACGGGCACTTCACTAGAGTATCCAACCTGCTTCTTGTCTGCCCTTCTTGTAAGTTCCTTCCTGGACTGTGAACACATCGCCGCAGCGGCCTCTTCACCCTGAGAGATTTGATACGTTTTGGAAGCATGAGAGCCATAGCCTGCATGTTCCTTAGCGCTTCCAGCTTGCTTATAGGCCGCCGTTGTTCTTAGTTCTTTTCTGAAAACGGCGAACACCCTGCCACTTATGAGAGTTCACCTTAAGAGCGATGATACGTTTTGCAAGTCTAAGGGACTTGCTGTGCACTTCCTTCAGTGTATCCAACTGGCCTCCAGTCCGTCTTTGTTCTAACTTCTTTCCTCAACTGGGAAAACACTGCCAGAATGCGTTTTGGTATGAAGCAGGATTTAACGTTTTGGAAACAGAAGCGCATTGGCGAGCACTTCACTCACAGTCTTCAACCTGCCTAGAATCCGCCCTTGTTCTGACACCTTTCCTCCACTGGGAAAACAGTGCCATGTGAGTGTTGGTCTTCAGTGCGTTTGGAGGTTTTGGAAGCCTAAGGAACTTCACTTGAACTTAACTCAGTGTGTGCAACAAGCTTATAGTCTGTCCATGTTCTAAGATCTTTCCTCACCTGGGAACACACTGCCAATGAGGAGACTTACCCTTCAGAGCGATTATAGCTTTTGGAAGCATATGGGACTTGGCCTGCATTTCCCTTAGAGTCTCCAACTTGCCTACCGTGTGGCCTTGTTCCAACTTCTTTCAACCACGGGGAACACACTGTCACATATGGATCTGCACTTCAGATCGGGTTTACGTTTTGGAAGCATCAGGGTCTTGACATGCACTTAACGTAGAGTATGCAACTTGCCTATAGTGCAACCAGGGTCTATCTTCTTTCCACAACTGGGAACACACTGCCATTTATGCATGTAAACCTTAAGATCGCCTTTACCTTGGGGAAGCAGAAATTTCTTTGCCTGCCCTTAACTCAGAGTATCCAACAAGCTTCTAGTCCGCCCTTGTTCTAAATTCTTTCCTTAACTGGGAACACACTGCCACTTCTGAGCCTTCTCCTTATGTGCGATAATACGTTTTGGAAGCACAAGAGACTGGACGGGCACTTAACTCAGAATATCCAACAGGCTTATAGTCTGACCTTTTTCTAAGTTCCTTCCTGAACTGGGAACATAAGCCTCATAGGCCTCTTGGACTTAAGTGCGTTTATACGTTTTGGAAGCCTAAGGGCATTAGCCTGCATTTTACTTAGAGCTTCCAAGTTGCTTATAGGCCACCTTTGTTCTAAGTTCTTTCCTGAGCTGCGAACACTTGCCACTTGTCAGACTTCACCTTAAGTGCGATAATACGTTTTGGAAGCACAAGGGACTGGATGGGCACTTAACTAGAGTATCCAACCTGCTTCTTGTCTGCCCTTGTTCTAAGTTCCTTCCTGAACTGGGAAACCAAGCCACATAGGCCTATTCGACTTAAGTGCGTTTATACGTTTTGGAAGCCTAAGGGCATTAGCCTGCATTTTACTGAGGGCTTCCAACTTGTTTATAGGCCGCCTATGTTCTAAAGTCTTTCCTGTGGTGCGAACACTCTGCCAACTGGAAGACTTCACCTTAAGTGCGATAATACGTTTTGGAAGCACAAGGGACTGGACGGGCACTTAACTAGAGTATCCAACCTGCTTCTTGCGGCCCTTGTTCTAAGTTCCTTCCTGAACAGGGAACACAAGCCGTATAGGCCTCTTCCACTTAAGTGCGTTTATACGTTTTGGAAGCCTAAGGGCATTAGCCTGCATTTTACTTAGAGCTTCCAACTTCCTCTTAGGCCACCTTTGTCCTAAGTTCTTTCCTGAGCTGCGAACACTTGCCACTTGTCGGACTTCACCTTAAGTGCGATAATACGTTTTGGAAGCACAAGGGACTGGACGGGCACTTCACTAGAGTATCCAACCTGCTTCTTGTCTGCCCTTCTTGTAAGTTCCTTCCTGGACTGTGAACACATCGCCGCAGCGGCCTCTTCACCCTGAGAGATTTGATACGTTTTGGAAGCATGAGAGCCATAGCCTGCATGTTCCTTAGCGCTTCCAGCTTGCTTATAGGCCGCCGTTGTTCTTAGTTCTTTTCTGAAAACGGCGAACACCCTGCCACTTATGAGAGTTCACCTTAAGAGCGATGATACGTTTTGCAAGTCTAAGGGACTTGCTGTGCACTTCCTTCAGTGTATCCAACTGGCCTCCAGTCCGTCTTTGTTCTAACTTCTTTCCTCAACTGGGAAAACACTGCCAGAATGCGTTTTGGTATGAAGCAGGATTTAACGTTTTGGAAACAGAAGCGCATTGGCGAGCACTTCACTCACAGTCTTCAACCTGCCTAGAATCCGCCCTTGTTCTGACACCTTTCCTCCACTGGGAAAACAGTGCCATGTGAGTGTTGGTCTTCAGTGCGTTTGGAGGTTTTGGAAGCCTAAGGAACTTCACTTGAACTTAACTCAGTGTGTGCAACAAGCTTATAGTCTGTCCATGTTCTAAGATCTTTCCTCACCTGGGAACACACTGCCAATGAGGAGACTTACCCTTCAGAGCGATTATACGATTTGGAAGCATATGGGACTTGGCCTGCATTTCCCTTAGAGTCTCCAACTTGCCTACAGTGTGGCCTTGTTCCAACTTCTTTCAACCACGGGGAACACACTGTCACATATGGATCTGCACTTCAGATCGGGTTTACATTTTGGAAGCATCAGGGTCTTGACATGCACTTAACGTAGAGTATGCAACTTGCCTATAGTGCAACCAGGGTCTATCTTCTTTCCACAACTGGGAACACACTGCCATTTATGCATGTAAACCTTAAGATCGCCTTTACCTTGGGGAAGCAGAAATTTCTTTGCCTGCCCTTAACTCAGAGTATCCAACAAGCTTCTAGTCCGCCCTTGTTCTAAATTCTTTCCTTAACTGGGAACACACTGCCACTTCTGAGCCTTCTCCTTATGTGCGATAATACGTTTTGGAAGCACAAGAGACTGGACGGGCACTTAACTCAGAATATCCAACAGGCTTATAGTCTGACCTTTTTCTAAGTTCCTTCCTGAACTGGGAACATAAGCCTCATAGGCCTCTTGGACTTAAGTGCGTTTATACGTTTTGGAAGCCTAAGGGCATTAGCCTGCATTTTACTTAGAGCTTCCAAGTTGCTTATAGGCCACCTTTGTTCTAAGTTCTTTCCTGAGCTGCGAACACTTGCCACTTGTCAGACTTCACCTTAAGTGCGATAATACGTTTTGGAAGCACAAGGGACTGGATGGGCACTTAACTAGAGTATCCAACCTGCTTCTTGTCTGCCCTTGTTCTAAGTTCCTTCCTGAACTGGGAAACCAAGCCACATAGGCCTATTCGACTTAAGTGCGTTTATACGTTTTGGAAGCCTAAGGGCATTAGCCTGCATATTACTGAGGTCTTCCAACTTGCTTATAGGCCGCAAATGTTCTAAAGTCTTTCCTGAGCTGCGAACACTTGCCACTTGTCGGACTTCACCTTAAGTGCGATAATACGTTTTGGAAGCACAAGGGACTGGACGGGCACTTCACTAGAGTATCCAACCTGCTTCTTGTCTGCCCTTGTTCTAAGTACCTTCCTGGACTGTGAACACATCGCCGCATCGGCCTCTTCACCCTGAGAGATTTGATACGTTTTGGAAGCATGAGAGCCATAGCCTGCATGTTCCTTAGCGCTTCCAGCTTGCTTATAGGCCGCCGTTGTTCTTAGTTCTTTTCTGAAATCGGCGAACACCCTGCCACTTATGAGAGTTCACCTTAAGAGCGATGATACGTTTTGCAAGTCTAAGGGACTTGCTGTGCACTTCCTTCAGTGTATCCAACTGGCCTCCAGTCCGTCTTTGTTCTAACTTCTTTCCTCAACTGGGAAAACACTGCCAGAATGCGTTTTGGTATGAAGCAGGATTTAACGTTTTGGAAACAGAAGCGCAATGGCGAGCACTTCACTCACAGTCTTCAACCTGCCTAGAATCCGCCCTTGTTCTGACACCTTTCCTCCACTGGGAAAACAGTGCCATGCGAGTGTTCGTCTTCAGTGCGTTTGGAGGTTTTGGAAGCCTAAGGGACTTTACTTGAACTTAACTCAGTGTATGCAACAAGCTTATAGTCTGTCCATGTTCTAAGATCTTTCCTCACCTGGGAACACCCTGCCAATGAGGAGACTTACCCTTCAGAGCGATTATACGATTTGGAAGCATATGGGACTTGGCCTGCATTTCCCTTAGAGTATCCAACTTGCCTCTAGTGTGGCCTTGTTCCAACTTCTTTCAACCACGGGGAACACACTGTCACATATGGATCTGCACTTCAGATCGAGTTTACGTTTTGGAAGCATAAGTGTCTTGACGTGCACTTAACTTAGAGCATGCAACTTGCTTATAGTGCGACCAGGGTCTATCTTCTTTCCACTACTGGGAACACACTGCCATTTATGAATCTTCACCTTATGATCGCGTTTACGTTTGGGAAGCAGAAACGTCTTTGCCTGCCCTTAACTCAGAGTACCCAACAAGCTTCTAGTCCGGCCTTGTTCTAAATTCTTTCCTTAACTGGGAACACACTGCGACTTATGAGACTTCTCCTTAAGTGCGATAATAAATTTTGGAAGCACAAGAGAATGGACGGGCACTGAACTCAGAGTATCCAACTACTTATACTCTGCCCTTGTCTAAGTTCCTTCCTGAACTGGGAACACAAGCCGTAGAGGCCTCTTCCACTTAAGTGCGTTTATACGTTTTGGAAGCCTAAGGGCCTTAGCCTGCATTTTACGTAGAGCTTCCAACTTGCTCCTAGGCCACCTTTGTTCTAAGTTCTTTCCTGAGCTGCGAACACTTGCCACTTGTCGGACTTCACCTTAAGTGCGATAATACATTTTGGAAGCACAAGGGACTGGATGGGCACTTAACTAGAGTATCCAACCTGCTTCTTGTCGGCCCTTGTTCTAAGTTCCTTCCTGAACTGGGAAACCAAGCCACATAGGCCTATTCGACGTAAGTGCGTTTATACGTTTTGGAAGCCTAAGGGCATTAGCCTGCATTTTACTGAGGGCTTCCAACTTGCTTATAGGCCGCCTATGCTCTAAAGTCTTTCCTGAGCTGCGAACACTCTGCCAACTGGAAGACTTCACCTTAAGTGCGATAATACGTTTTGGAAGCACAAGGGACTGGACGGGCACTTAACTAGAGTATCCAACCTGCTTCTTGTCGGCCCTTGTTATAAGTTCCTTCCTGAACAGGGAACACAAGCCGTACAGGCCTCTTCCACTTAAGTGCGTTTATACGTTTTGGAAGCCTAAGGGCATTAGCCTGCATTTTACGTAGAGCTTCCAACTTGCTCTTAGGCCACCTTTGTTCTAAGTTCTTTCCTGAGCTGCGAACACTTGCCACTTGTCGGACTTCACCTGAAGTGCGATAATACGTTTTGGAAGCACAAGGGACTGGACGGGCACTTAACTAGAGTATCCAACCTGCTTCTTGTCTGCCCTTGTTCTAAGTTCCTTCCTGAACTGGGAAACCAAGCCACATAAGCCTATTCGACGTAAGTGCGTTTATACGTTTTGGAAGCCTAAGGGCATTAGCCTGCATTTCACTGAGGGCTTCCAACTTGCTTATAGGCCGCCTATGTTCTAAAGTCTTTCCTGAGCTGCGAACACTCTGCCAACTGGAAGACTTCACCTTAAGTGCGATAATACGTTTTGGAAGCACAAGGGACTGGACGGGCACTTAACTAGAGTATCCAACCTGCTTCTTGTCTGCACTTCTTGTAAGTTCCTTCCTGGACAGTGAACTCATCGCCGCATCGGCCTCTTCACCCTGAGAGATTTGATACGTTTTGGAAGCATGAGAGCCATAGCCTGCATGTTCCTTAGCGCTTCCAGCTTGCTTATAGGCCGCCGTTGTTCTTAGTTCTTTTCTGGAAACGGCGAACACCCTGCCACTTATGAGAGTTCACCTTAAGAGCGATGATACGTTTTGCAAGTCTAAGGGACTTGCTGTGCACTTCCTTCAGTGTATCCAACTGGCCTCCAGTCCGTCTTTGTTCTAACTTCTTTCCTCAACTGGGAAAACTCTGCCAGAATGCGTTTTGGTATGAAGCAGGATTTAACGTTTTGGAAACAGAAGCGCATTGGCGAGCACTTCACTCACAGTCTTCAACCTGCCTAGAATCCGCCCTTGTTCTGACACCTTTCCTCCACTGGGAAAACAGTGCCATGTGAGTGTTGGTCTTCAGTGCGTTTGGAGGTTTTGGAAGCCTAAGGAACTTCACTTGAACTTAACTCAGTGTGTGCAACAAGCTTATAGTCTGTCCATGTTCTAAGATCTTTCCTCACCTGGGAACACACTGCCAATGAGGAGACTTACCCTTCAGAGCGATTATACGATTTGGAAGCATATGGGACTTGGCCTGCATTTCCCTTAGAGTCTCCAACTTGCCTACAGTGTGGCCTTGTTCCAACTTCTTTCAACCACGGGGAACACACTGTCACATATGGATCTGCACTTCAGATCGGGTTTACGTTTTGGAAGCATCAGGGTCTTGACATGCACTTAACGTAGAGTATGCAACTTGCCTATAGTGCAACCAGGGTCTATCTTCTTTCCACAACTGGGAACACACTGCCATTTATGCATGTAAACCTTAAGATCGCCTTTACCTTGGGGAAGCAGAAATTTCTTTGCCTGCCCTTAACTCAGAGTATCCAACAAGCTTCTAGTCCGCCCTTGTTCTAAATTCTTTCCTTAACTGGGAACACACTGCCACTTCTGAGCCTTCTCCTTATGTGCGATAATACGTTTTGGAAGCACAAGAGACTGGACGGGCACTTAACTCAGAATATCCAACAGGCTTATAGTCTGACCTTTTTCTAAGTTCCTTCCTGAACTGGGAACATAAGCCTCATAGGCCTCTTGGACTTAAGTGCGTTTATACGTTTTGGAAGCCTAAGGGCATTAGCCTGCATTTTACTTAGAGCTTCCAAGTTGCTTATAGGCCACCTTTGTTCTAAGTTCTTTCCTGAGCTGCGAACACTTGCCACTTGTCAGACTTCACCTTAAGTGCGATAATACGTTTTGGAAGCACAAGGGACTGGATGGGCACTTAACTAGAGTATCCAACCTGCTTCTTGTCTGCCCTTGTTCTAAGTTCCTTCCTGAACTGGGAAACCAAGCCACATAGGCCTATTCGACTTAAGTGCGTTTATACGTTTTGGAAGCCTAAGGGCATTAGCCTGCATATTACTGAGGTCTTCCAACTTGCTTATAGGCCGCAAATGTTCTAAAGTCTTTCCTGAGCTGCGAACACTTGCCACTTGTCGGACTTCACCTTAAGTGCGATAATACGTTTTGGAAGCACAAGGGACTGGACGGGCACTTCACTAGAGTATCCAACCTGCTTCTTGTCTGCCCTTGTTCTAAGTACCTTCCTGGACTGTGAACACATCGCCGCATCGGCCTCTTCACCCTGAGAGATTTGATACGTTTTGGAAGCATGAGAGCCATAGCCTGCATGTTCCTTAGCGCTTCCAGCTTGCTTATAGGCCGCCGTTGTTCTTAGTTCTTTTCTGAAATCGGCGAACACCCTGCCACTTATGAGAGTTCACCTTAAGAGCGATGATACGTTTTGCAAGTCTAAGGGACTTGCTGTGCACTTCCTTCAGTGTATCCAACTGGCCTCCAGTCCGTCTTTGTTCTAACTTCTTTCCTCAACTGGGAAAACACTGCCAGAATGCGTTTTGGTATGAAGCAGGATTTAACGTTTTGGAAACAGAAGCGCAATGGCGAGCACTTCACTCACAGTCTTCAACCTGCCTAGAATCCGCCCTTGTTCTGACACCTTTCCTCCACTGGGAAAACAGTGCCATGCGAGTGTTCGTCTTCAGTGCGTTTGGAGGTTTTGGAAGCCTAAGGGACTTTACTTGAACTTAACTCAGTGTATGCAACAAGCTTATAGTCTGTCCATGTTCTAAGATCTTTCCTCACCTGGGAACACCCTGCCAATGAGGAGACTTACCCTTCAGAGCGATTATACGATTTGGAAGCATATGGGACTTGGCCTGCATTTCCCTTAGAGTATCCAACTTGCCTCTAGTGTGGCCTTGTTCCAACTTCTTTCAACCACGGGGAACACACTGTCACATATGGATCTGCACTTCAGATCGAGTTTACGTTTTGGAAGCATAAGTGTCTTGACGTGCACTTAACTTAGAGCATGCAACTTGCTTATAGTGCGACCAGGGTCTATCTTCTTTCCACTACTGGGAACACACTGCCATTTATGAATCTTCACCTTATGATCGCGTTTACGTTTGGGAAGCAGAAACGTCTTTGCCTGCCCTTAACTCAGAGTACCCAACAAGCTTCTAGTCCGGCCTTGTTCTAAATTCTTTCCTTAACTGGGAACACACTGCGACTTATGAGACTTCTCCTTAAGTGCGATAATAAATTTTGGAAGCACAAGAGAATGGACGGGCACTGAACTCAGAGTATCCAACTACTTATACTCTGCCCTTGTCTAAGTTCCTTCCTGAACTGGGAACACAAGCCGTAGAGGCCTCTTCCACTTAAGTGCGTTTATACGTTTTGGAAGCCTAAGGGCCTTAGCCTGCATTTTACGTAGAGCTTCCAACTTGCTCCTAGGCCACCTTTGTTCTAAGTTCTTTCCTGAGCTGCGAACACTTGCCACTTGTCGGACTTCACCTTAAGTGCGATAATACATTTTGGAAGCACAAGGGACTGGATGGGCACTTAACTAGAGTATCCAACCTGCTTCTTGTCGGCCCTTGTTCTAAGTTCCTTCCTGAACTGGGAAACCAAGCCACATAGGCCTATTCGACGTAAGTGCGTTTATACGTTTTGGAAGCCTAAGGGCATTAGCCTGCATTTTACTGAGGGCTTCCAACTTGCTTATAGGCCGCCTATGCTCTAAAGTCTTTCCTGAGCTGCGAACACTCTGCCAACTGGAAGACTTCACCTTAAGTGCGATAATACGTTTTGGAAGCACAAGGGACTGGACGGGCACTTAACTAGAGTATCCAACCTGCTTCTTGTCGGCCCTTGTTATAAGTTCCTTCCTGAACAGGGAACACAAGCCGTACAGGCCTCTTCCACTTAAGTGCGTTTATACGTTTTGGAAGCCTAAGGGCATTAGCCTGCATTTTACGTAGAGCTTCCAACTTGCTCTTAGGCCACCTTTGTTCTAAGTTCTTTCCTGAGCTGCGAACACTTGCCACTTGTCGGACTTCACCTGAAGTGCGATAATACGTTTTGGAAGCACAAGGGACTGGACGGGCACTTAACTAGAGTATCCAACCTGCTTCTTGTCTGCCCTTGTTCTAAGTTCCTTCCTGAACTGGGAAACCAAGCCACATAGGCCTATTCGACGTAAGTGCGTTTATACGTTTTGGAAGCCTAAGGGCATTAGCCTGCATTTCACTGAGGGCTTCCAACTTGCTTATAGGCCGCCTATGTTCTAAAGTCTTTCCTGAGCTGCGAACACTCTGCCAACTGGAAGACTTCACCTTAAGTGCGATAATACGTTTTGGAAGCACAAGGGACTGGACGGGCACTTAACTAGAGTATCCAACCTGCTTCTTGTCTGCACTTCTTGTAAGTTCCTTCCTGGACAGTGAACTCATCGCCGCATCGGCCTCTTCACCCTGAGAGATTTGATACGTTTTGGAAGCATGAGAGCCATAGCCTGCATGTTCCTTAGCGCTTCCAGCTTGCTTATAGGCCGCCGTTGTTCTTAGTTCTTTTCTGGAAACGGCGAACACCCTGCCACTTATGAGAGTTCACCTTAAGAGCGATGATACGTTTTGCAAGTCTAAGGGACTTGCTGTGCACTTCCTTCAGTGTATCCAACTGGCCTCCAGTCCGTCTTTGTTCTAACTTCTTTCCTCAACTGGGAAAACTCTGCCAGAATGCGTTTTGGTATGAAGCAGGATTTAACGTTTTGGAAACAGAAGCGCATTGGCGAGCACTTCACTCACAGTCTTCAACCTGCCTAGAATCCGCCCTTGTTCTGACACCTTTCCTCCACTGGGAAAACAGTGCCATGTGAGTGTTGGTCTTCAGTGCGTTTGGAGGTTTTGGAAGCCTAAGGAACTTCACTTGAACTTAACTCAGTGTGTGCAACAAGCTTATAGTCTGTCCATGTTCTAAGATCTTTCCTCACCTGGGAACACACTGCCAATGAGGAGACTTACCCTTCAGAGCGATTATACGATTTGGAAGCATATGGGACTTGGCCTGCATTTCCCTTAGAGTCTCCAACTTGCCTACAGTGTGGCCTTGTTCCAACTTCTTTCAACCACGGGGAACACACTGTCACATATGGATCTGCACTTCAGATCGGGTTTACGTTTTGGAAGCATCAGGGTCTTGACATGCACTTAACGTAGAGTATGCAACTTGCCTATAGTGCAACCAGGGTCTATCTTCTTTCCACAACTGGGAACACACTGCCATTTATGCATGTAAACCTTAAGATCGCCTTTACCTTGGGGAAGCAGAAATTTCTTTGCCTGCCCTTAACTCAGAGTATCCAACAAGCTTCTAGTCCGCCCTTGTTCTAAATTCTTTCCTTAACTGGGAACACACTGCCACTTCTGAGCCTTCTCCTTATGTGCGATAATACGTTTTGGAAGCACAAGAGACTGGACGGGCACTTAACTCAGAATATCCAACAGGCTTATAGTCTGACCTTTTTCTAAGTTCCTTCCTGAACTGGGAACATAAGCCTCATAGGCCTCTTGGACTTAAGTGCGTTTATACGTTTTGGAAGCCTAAGGGCATTAGCCTGCATTTTACTTAGAGCTTCCAAGTTGCTTATAGGCCACCTTTGTTCTAAGTTCTTTCCTGAGCTGCGAACACTTGCCACTTGTCAGACTTCACCTTAAGTGCGATAATACGTTTTGGAAGCACAAGGGACTGGATGGGCACTTAACTAGAGTATCCAACCTGCTTCTTGTCTGCCCTTGTTCTAAGTTCCTTCCTGAACTGGGAAACCAAGCCACATAGGCCTATTCGACTTAAGTGCGTTTATACGTTTTGGAAGCCTAAGGGCATTAGCCTGCATATTACTGAGGTCTTCCAACTTGCTTATAGGCCGCAAATGTTCTAAAGTCTTTCCTGAGCTGCGAACACTTGCCACTTGTCGGACTTCACCTTAAGTGCGATAATACGTTTTGGAAGCACAAGGGACTGGACGGGCACTTCACTAGAGTATCCAACCTGCTTCTTGTCTGCCCTTGTTCTAAGTACCTTCCTGGACTGTGAACACATCGCCGCATCGGCCTCTTCACCCTGAGAGATTTGATACGTTTTGGAAGCATGAGAGCCATAGCCTGCATGTTCCTTAGCGCTTCCAGCTTGCTTATAGGCCGCCGTTGTTCTTAGTTCTTTTCTGAAATCGGCGAACACCCTGCCACTTATGAGAGTTCACCTTAAGAGCGATGATACGTTTTGCAAGTCTAAGGGACTTGCTGTGCACTTCCTTCAGTGTATCCAACTGGCCTCCAGTCCGTCTTTGTTCTAACTTCTTTCCTCAACTGGGAAAACACTGCCAGAATGCGTTTTGGTATGAAGCAGGATTTAACGTTTTGGAAACAGAAGCGCAATGGCGAGCACTTCACTCACAGTCTTCAACCTGCCTAGAATCCGCCCTTGTTCTGACACCTTTCCTCCACTGGGAAAACAGTGCCATGCGAGTGTTCGTCTTCAGTGCGTTTGGAGGTTTTGGAAGCCTAAGGGACTTTACTTGAACTTAACTCAGTGTATGCAACAAGCTTATAGTCTGTCCATGTTCTAAGATCTTTCCTCACCTGGGAACACCCTGCCAATGAGGAGACTTACCCTTCAGAGCGATTATACGATTTGGAAGCATATGGGACTTGGCCTGCATTTCCCTTAGAGTATCCAACTTGCCTCTAGTGTGGCCTTGTTCCAACTTCTTTCAACCACGGGGAACACACTGTCACATATGGATCTGCACTTCAGATCGAGTTTACGTTTTGGAAGCATAAGTGTCTTGACGTGCACTTAACTTAGAGCATGCAACTTGCTTATAGTGCGACCAGGGTCTATCTTCTTTCCACTACTGGGAACACACTGCCATTTATGAATCTTCACCTTATGATCGCGTTTACGTTTGGGAAGCAGAAACGTCTTTGCCTGCCCTTAACTCAGAGTACCCAACAAGCTTCTAGTCCGGCCTTGTTCTAAATTCTTTCCTTAACTGGGAACACACTGCGACTTATGAGACTTCTCCTTAAGTGCGATAATAAATTTTGGAAGCACAAGAGAATGGACGGGCACTGAACTCAGAGTATCCAACTACTTATACTCTGCCCTTGTCTAAGTTCCTTCCTGAACTGGGAACACAAGCCGTAGAGGCCTCTTCCACTTAAGTGCGTTTATACGTTTTGGAAGCCTAAGGGCCTTAGCCTGCATTTTACGTAGAGCTTCCAACTTGTTCCTAGGCCACCTTTGTTCTAAGTTCTTTCCTGAGCTGCGAACACTTGCCACTTGTCGGACTTCACCTTAAGTGCGATAATACATTTTGGAAGCACAAGGGACTGGATGGGCACTTAACTAGAGTATCCAACCTGCTTCTTGTCGGCCCTTGTTCTAAGTTCCTTCCTGAACTGGGAAACCAAGCCACATAGGCCTATTCGACGTAAGTGCGTTTATACGTTTTGGAAGCCTAAGGGCATTAGCCTGCATTTTACTGAGGGCTTCCAACTTGCTTATAGGCCGCCTATGCTCTAAAGTCTTTCCTGAGCTGCGAACACTCTGCCAACTGGAAGACTTCACCTTAAGTGCGATAATACGTTTTGGAAGCACAAGGGACTGGACGGGCACTTAACTAGAGTATCCAACCTGCTTCTTGTCGGCCCTTGTTATAAGTTCCTTCCTGAACAGGGAACACAAGCCGTACAGGCCTCTTCCACTTAAGTGCGTTTATACGTTTTGGAAGCCTAAGGGCATTAGCCTGCATTTTACGTAGAGCTTCCAACTTGCTCTTAGGCCACCTTTGTTCTAAGTTCTTTCCTGAGCTGCGAACACTTGCCACTTGTCGGACTTCACCTGAAGTGCGATAATACGTTTTGGAAGCACAAGGGACTGGACGGGCACTTAACTAGAGTATCCAACCTGCTTCTTGTCTGCCCTTGTTCTAAGTTCCTTCCTGAACTGGGAAACCAAGCCACATAGGCCTATTCGACGTAAGTGCGTTTATACGTTTTGGAAGCCTAAGGGCATTAGCCTGCATTTCACTGAGGGCTTCCAACTTGCTTATAGGCCGCCTATGTTCTAAAGTCTTTCCTGAGCTGCGAACACTCTGCCAACTGGAAGACTTCACCTTAAGTGCGATAATACGTTTTGGAAGCACAAGGGACTGGACGGGCACTTAACTAGAGTATCCAACCTGCTTCTTGTCTGCACTTCTTGTAAGTTCCTTCCTGGACAGTGAACTCATCGCCGCATCGGCCTCTTCACCCTGAGAGATTTGATACGTTTTGGAAGCATGAGAGCCATAGCCTGCATGTTCCTTAGCGCTTCCAGCTTGCTTATAGGCCGCCGTTGTTCTTAGTTCTTTTCTGGAAACGGCGAACACCCTGCCACTTATGAGAGTTCACCTTAAGAGCGATGATACGTTTTGCAAGTCTAAGGGACTTGCTGTGCACTTCCTTCAGTGTATCCAACTGGCCTCCAGTCCGTCTTTGTTCTAACTTCTTTCCTCAACTGGGAAAACTCTGCCAGAATGCGTTTTGGTATGAAGCAGGATTTAACGTTTTGGAAACAGAAGCGCATTGGCGAGCACTTCACTCACAGTCTTCAACCTGCCTAGAATCCGCCCTTGTTCTGACACCTTTCCTCCACTGGGAAAACAGTGCCATGTGAGTGTTGGTCTTCAGTGCGTTTGGAGGTTTTGGAAGCCTAAGGAACTTCACTTGAACTTAACTCAGTGTGTGCAACAAGCTTATAGTCTGTCCATGTTCTAAGATCTTTCCTCACCTGGGAACACACTGCCAATGAGGAGACTTACCCTTCAGAGCGATTATACGATTTGGAAGCATATGGGACTTGGCCTGCATTTCCCTTAGAGTCTCCAACTTGCCTACAGTGTGGCCTTGTTCCAACTTCTTTCAACCACGGGGAACACACTGTCACATATGGATCTGCACTTCAGATCGGGTTTACGTTTTGGAAGCATCAGGGTCTTGACATGCACTTAACGTAGAGTATGCAACTTGCCTATAGTGCAACCAGGGTCTATCTTCTTTCCACAACTGGGAACACACTGCCATTTATGCATGTAAACCTTAAGATCGCCTTTACCTTGGGGAAGCAGAAATTTCTTTGCCTGCCCTTAACTCAGAGTATCCAACAAGCTTCTAGTCCGCCCTTGTTCTAAATTCTTTCCTTAACTGGGAACACACTGCCACTTCTGAGCCTTCTCCTTATGTGCGATAATACGTTTTGGAAGCACAAGAGACTGGACGGGCACTTAACTCAGAATATCCAACAGGCTTATAGTCTGACCTTTTTCTAAGTTCCTTCCTGAACTGGGAACATAAGCCTCATAGGCCTCTTGGACTTAAGTGCGTTTATACGTTTTGGAAGCCTAAGGGCATTAGCCTGCATTTTACTTAGAGCTTCCAAGTTGCTTATAGGCCACCTTTGTTCTAAGTTCTTTCCTGAGCTGCGAACACTTGCCACTTGTCAGACTTCACCTTAAGTGCGATAATACGTTTTGGAAGCACAAGGGACTGGATGGGCACTTAACTAGAGTATCCAACCTGCTTCTTGTCTGCCCTTGTTCTAAGTTCCTTCCTGAACTGGGAAACCAAGCCACATAGGCCTATTCGACTTAAGTGCGTTTATACGTTTTGGAAGCCTAAGGGCATTAGCCTGCATATTACTGAGGTCTTCCAACTTGCTTATAGGCCGCAAATGTTCTAAAGTCTTTCCTGAGCTGCGAACACTTGCCACTTGTCGGACTTCACCTTAAGTGCGATAATACGTTTTGGAAGCACAAGGGACTGGACGGGCACTTCACTAGAGTATCCAACCTGCTTCTTGTCTGCCCTTGTTCTAAGTACCTTCCTGGACTGTGAACACATCGCCGCATCGGCCTCTTCACCCTGAGAGATTTGATACGTTTTGGAAGCATGAGAGCCATAGCCTGCATGTTCCTTAGCGCTTCCAGCTTGCTTATAGGCCGCCGTTGTTCTTAGTTCTTTTCTGAAATCGGCGAACACCCTGCCACTTATGAGAGTTCACCTTAAGAGCGATGATACGTTTTGCAAGTCTAAGGGACTTGCTGTGCACTTCCTTCAGTGTATCCAACTGGCCTCCAGTCCGTCTTTGTTCTAACTTCTTTCCTCAACTGGGAAAACACTGCCAGAATGCGTTTTGGTATGAAGCAGGATTTAACGTTTTGGAAACAGAAGCGCAATGGCGAGCACTTCACTCACAGTCTTCAATCTGCCTAGAATCCGCCCTTGTTCTGACACCTTTCCTCCACTGGGAAAACAGTGCCATGCGAGTGTTCGTCTTCAGTGCGTTTGGAGGTTTTGGAAGCCTAAGGGACTTTACTTGAACTTAACTCAGTGTATGCAACAAGCTTACAGTCTGTCCATGTTCTAAGATCTTTCCTCACCTGGGAACACACTGCCAATGAGGAGACTTACCCTTCAGAGCGATTATACGATTTGGAAGCATATGGGACTTGGCTTGCATTTCCCTTAGAGTATCCAACTTGCCTACAGTGTGGCCTTGTTCCAACTTCTTTCAACCACGGGGAACACACTGTCACATATGGATCTGCACTTCAGATCGGGTTTACGTTTTGGAAGCATCAGGGTCTTGACATGCACTTAACGTAGAGTATGCAACTTGCCTATAGTGCAACCAGGGTCTATCTTCTTTCCACAACTGGGAACACACTGCCATTTATGCATGTAAACCTTAAGATCGCCTTTACCTTGGGGAAGCAGAAACGTCTTTGCCTGCCCTTAACTCAGCGTATCCAACAAGCTTCTAGTCCGCCCTTGTTCTAAATTCTTTCCTTAACTGGGAACACACTGCGACTTATGAGACTTCTCCTTAAGTGCGATAATACATTTTGGAAGCACAAGAGAATGGACGGGCACTTAACTCAGAGTATCCAACTACTTATACTCTGCCCTTGTTCTAAGTTCCTTCCTGAACTGGGAACACAAGCCGTAGAGGCCTGTTCCACTTAAGTGCGTTTATACGTTTTGGAAGCCTAAGGGCATTAGCCTGCATTTTACTGAGGGCTTCCAACTTGTTTATAGGCCGCCTATGTTCTAAAGTCTTTCCTGTGGTGCGAACACTCTGCCAACTGGAAGACTTCACCTTAAGTGCGATAATACGTTTTGGAAGCACAAGGGACTGGACGGGCACTTAACTAGAGTATCCAACCTGCTTCTTGCGGCCCTTGTTCTAAGTTCCTTCCTGAACAGGGAACACAAGCCGTATAGGCCTCTTCCACTTAAGTGCGTTTATACGTTTTGGAAGCCTAAGGGCATTAGCCTGCATTTTACTTAGAGCTTCCAACTTCCTCTTAGGCCACCTTTGTCCTAAGTTCTTTCCTGAGCTGCGAACACTTGCCACTTGTCGGACTTCACCTTAAGTGCGATAATACGTTTTGGAAGCACAAGGGACTGGACGGGCACTTCACTAGAGTATCCAACCTGCTTCTTGTCTGCCCTTCTTGTAAGTTCCTTCCTGGACTGTGAACACATCGCCGCAGCGGCCTCTTCACCCTGAGAGATTTGATACGTTTTGGAAGCATGAGAGCCATAGCCTGCATGTTCCTTAGCGCTTCCAGCTTGCTTATAGGCCGCCGTTGTTCTTAGTTCTTTTCTGAAAACGGCGAACACCCTGCCACTTATGAGAGTTCACCTTAAGAGCGATGATACGTTTTGCAAGTCTAAGGGACTTGCTGTGCACTTCCTTCAGTGTATCCAACTGGCCTCCAGTCCATCTTTGTTCTAACTTCTTTCCTCAACTGGGAAAACACTGCCAGAATGCGTTTTGGTATGAAGCAGGATTTAACGTTTTGGAAACAGAAGCGCATTGGCGAGCACTTCACTCACAGTCTTCAACCTGCCTAGAATCCGCCCTTGTTCTGACACCTTTCCTCCACTGGGAAAACAGTGCCATGTGAGTGTTGGTCTTCAGTGCGTTTGGAGGTTTTGGAAGCCTAAGGAACTTCACTTGAACTTAACTCAGTGTGTGCAACAAGCTTATAGTCTGTCCATGTTCTAAGATCTTTCCTCACCTGGGAACACACTGCCAATGAGGAGACTTACCCTTCAGAGCGATTATACGATTTGGAAGCATATGGGACTTGGCCTGCATTTCCCTTAGAGTCTCCAACTTGCCTACAGTGTGGCCTTGTTCCAACTTCTTTCAACCACGGGGAACACACTGTCACATATGGATCTGCACTTCAGATCGGGTTTACGTTTTGGAAGCATCAGGGTCTTGACATGCACTTAACGTAGAGTATGCAACTTGCCTATAGTGCAACCAGGGTCTATCTTCTTTCCACAACTGGGAACACACTGCCATTTATGCATGTAAACCTTAAGATCGCCTTTACCTTGGGGAAGCAGAAATTTCTTTGCCTGCCCTTAACTCAGAGTATCCAACAAGCTTCTAGTCCGCCCTTGTTCTAAATTCTTTCCTTAACTGGGAACACACTGCCACTTCTGAGCCTTCTCCTTATGTGCGATAATACGTTTTGGAAGCACAAGAGACTGGACGGGCACTTAACTCAGAATATCCAACAGGCTTATAGTCTGACCTTTTTCTAAGTTCCTTCCTGAACTGGGAACATAAGCCTCATAGGCCTCTTGGACTTAAGTGCGTTTATACGTTTTGGAAGCCTAAGGGCATTAGCCTGCATTTTACTTAGAGCTTCCAAGTTGCTTATAGGCCACCTTTGTTCTAAGTTCTTTCCTGAGCTGCGAACACTTGCCACTTGTCAGACTTCACCTTAAGTGCGATAATACGTTTTGGAAGCACAAGGGACTGGATGGGCACTTAACTAGAGTATCCAACCTGCTTCTTGTCTGCCCTTGTTCTAAGTTCCTTCCTGAACTGGGAAACCAAGCCACATAGGCCTATTCGACTTAAGTGCGTTTATACGTTTTGGAAGCCTAAGGGCATTAGCCTGCATATTACTGAGGTCTTCCAACTTGCTTATAGGCCGCAAATGTTCTAAAGTCTTTCCTGAGCTGCGAACACTTGCCACTTGTCGGACTTCACCTTAAGTGCGATAATACGTTTTGGAAGCACAAGGGACTGGACGGGCACTTCACTAGAGTATCCAACCTGCTTCTTGTCTGCCCTTGTTCTAAGTACCTTCCTGGACTGTGAACACATCGCCGCATCGGCCTCTTCACCCTGAGAGATTTGATACGTTTTGGAAGCATGAGAGCCATAGCCTGCATGTTCCTTAGCGCTTCCAGCTTGCTTATAGGCCGCCGTTGTTCTTAGTTCTTTTCTGAAATCGGCGAACACCCTGCCACTTATGAGAGTTCACCTTAAGAGCGATGATACGTTTTGGAAGTCTAAGGGACTTGCTGTGCACTTCCTTCAGTGTATCCAACTGGCCTCCAGTCCGTCTTTGTTCTAACTTCTTTCCTCAACTGGGAAAACACTGCCAGAATGCGTTTTGGTATGAAGCAGGATTTAACGTTTTGGAAACAGAAGCGCAATGGCGAGCACTTCACTCACAGTCTTCAACCTGCCTAGAATCCGCCCTTGTTCTGACACCTTTCCTCCACTGGGAAAACAGTGCCATGCGAGTGTTCGTCTTCAGTGCGTTTGGAGGTTTTGGAAGCCTAAGGGACTTTACTTGAACTTAACTCAGTGTATGCAACAAGCTTACAGTCTGTCCATGTTCTAAGATCTTTCCTCACCTGGGAACACACTGCCAATGAGGAGACTTACCCTTCAGAGCGATTATACGATTTGGAAGCATATGGGACTTGGCTTGCATTTCCCTTAGAGTATCCAACTTGCCTCTAGTGTGGCCTTGTTCCAACTACTTTCAACCACGGGGAACACACTGTCACATATGGATCTGCACTTCAGATCGAGTTTACGTTTTGGAAGCATCAGGGTCTTGACATGCACTTAACGTAGAGTATGCAACTTGCCTATAGTGCAACCAGGGTCTATCTTCTTTCCACAACTGGGAACACAGTGCCATTTATGCATGTAAACCTTAAGATCGCCTTTACCTTGGGGAAGCAGAAACGTCTTTGCCTGCCCTTAACTCAGCGTATCCAACAAGCTTCTAGTCCGCCCTTGTTCTAAATTCTTTCCTTAACTGGGAACACACTGCGACTTATGAGACTTCTCCTTAAGTGCGATAATACATTTTGGAAGCACAAGAGAATGGACGGGCACTTAACTCAGAGTATCCAACTACTTATACTCTGCCCTTGTTCTAAGTTCCTTCCTGAACTGGGAACACAAGCCGTAGAGGCCTGTTCCACTTAAGTGCGTTTATACGTTTTGGAAGCCTAAGGGCATTAGCCTGCATTTTACTGAGGGCTTCCAACTTGTTTATAGGCCGCCTATGTTCTAAAGTCTTTCCTGTGGTGCGAACACTCTGCCAACTGGAAGACTTCACCTTAAGTGCGATAATACGTTTTGGAAGCACAAGGGACTGGACGGGCACTTAACTAGAGTATCCAACCTGCTTCTTGCGGCCCTTGTTCTAAGTTCCTTCCTGAACAGGGAACACAAGCCGTATAGGCCTCTTCCACTTAAGTGCGTTTATACGTTTTGGAAGCCTAAGGGCATTAGCCTGCATTTTACTTAGAGCTTCCAACTTCCTCTTAGGCCACCTTTGTCCTAAGTTCTTTCCTGAGCTGCGAACACTTGCCACTTGTCGGACTTCACCTTAAGTGCGATAATACGTTTTGGAAGCACAAGGGACTGGACGGGCACTTCACTAGAGTATCCAACCTGCTTCTTGTCTGCCCTTCTTGTAAGTTCCTTCCTGGACTGTGAACACATCGCCGCAGCGGCCTCTTCACCCTGAGAGATTTGATACGTTTTGGAAGCATGAGAGCCATAGCCTGCATGTTCCTTAGCGCTTCCAGCTTGCTTATAGGCCGCCGTTGTTCTTAGTTCTTTTCTGAAAACGGCGAACACCCTGCCACTTATGAGAGTTCACCTTAAGAGCGATGATACGTTTTGCAAGTCTAAGGGACTTGCTGTGCACTTCCTTCAGTGTATCCAACTGGCCTCCAGTCCGTCTTTGTTCTAACTTCTTTCCTCAACTGGGAAAACACTGCCAGAATGCGTTTTGGTATGAAGCAGGATTTAACGTTTTGGAAACAGAAGCGCATTGGCGAGCACTTCACTCACAGTCTTCAACCTGCCTAGAATCCGCCCTTGTTCTGACACCTTTCCTCCACTGGGAAAACAGTGCCATGTGAGTGTTGGTCTTCAGTGCGTTTGGAGGTTTTGGAAGCCTAAGGAACTTCACTTGAACTTAACTCAGTGTGTGCAACAAGCTTATAGTCTGTCCATGTTCTAAGATCTTTCCTCACCTGGGAACACACTGCCAATGAGGAGACTTACCCTTCAGAGCGATTATACGATTTGGAAGCATATGGGACTTGGCCTGCATTTCCCTTAGAGTCTCCAACTTGCCTACAGTGTGGCCTTGTTCCAACTTCTTTCAACCACGGGGAACACACTGTCACATATGGATCTGCACTTCAGATCGGGTTTACGTTTTGGAAGCATCAGGGTCTTGACATGCACTTAACGTAGAGTATGCAACTTGCCTATAGTGCAACCAGGGTCTATCTTCTTTCCACAACTGGGAACACACTGCCATTTATGCATGTAAACCTTAAGATCGCCTTTACCTTGGGGAAGCAGAAATTTCTTTGCCTGCCCTTAACTCAGAGTATCCAACAAGCTTCTAGTCCGCCCTTGTTCTAAATTCTTTCCTTAACTGGGAACACACTGCCACTTCTGAGCCTTCTCCTTATGTGCGATAATACGTTTTGGAAGCACAAGAGACTGGACGGGCACTTAACTCAGAATATCCAACAGGCTTATAGTCTGACCTTTTTCTAAGTTCCTTCCTGAACTGGGAACATAAGCCTCATAGGCCTCTTGGACTTAAGTGCGTTTATACGTTTTGGAAGCCTAAGGGCATTAGCCTGCATTTTACTTAGAGCTTCCAAGTTGCTTATAGGCCACCTTTGTTCTAAGTTCTTTCCTGAGCTGCGAACACTTGCCACTTGTCAGACTTCACCTTAAGTGCGATAATACGTTTTGGAAGCACAAGGGACTGGATGGGCACTTAACTAGAGTATCCAACCTGCTTCTTGTCTGCCCTTGTTCTAAGTTCCTTCCTGAACTGGGAAACCAAGCCACATAGGCCTATTCGACTTAAGTGCGTTTATACGTTTTGGAAGCCTAAGGGCATTAGCCTGCATATTACTGAGGTCTTCCAACTTGCTTATAGGCCGCAAATGTTCTAAAGTCTTTCCTGAGCTGCGAACACTTGCCACTTGTCGGACTTCACCTTAAGTGCGATAATACGTTTTGGAAGCACAAGGGACTGGACGGGCACTTCACTAGAGTATCCAACCTGCTTCTTGTCTGCCCTTGTTCTAAGTACCTTCCTGGACTGTGAACACATCGCCGCATCGGCCTCTTCACCCTGAGAGATTTGATACGTTTTGGAAGCATGAGAGCCATAGCCTGCATGTTCCTTAGCGCTTCCAGCTTGCTTATAGGCCGCCGTTGTTCTTAGTTCTTTTCTGAAATCGGCGAACACCCTGCCACTTATGAGAGTTCACCTTAAGAGCGATGATACGTTTTGCAAGTCTAAGGGACTTGCTGTGCACTTCCTTCAGTGTATCCAACTGGCCTCCAGTCCGTCTTTGTTCTAACTTCTTTCCTCAACTGGGAAAACACTGCCAGAATGCGTTTTGGTATGAAGCAGGATTTAACGTTTTGGAAACAGAAGCGCAATGGCGAGCACTTCACTCACAGTCTTCAACCTGCCTAGAATCCGCCCTTGTTCTGACACCTTTCCTCCACTGGGAAAACAGTGCCATGCGAGTGTTCGTCTTCAGTGCGTTTGGAGGTTTTGGAAGCCTAAGGGACTTTACTTGAACTTAACTCAGTGTATGCAACAAGCTTACAGTCTGTCCATGTTCTAAGATCTTTCCTCACCTGGGAACACACTGCCAATGAGGAGACTTACCCTTCAGAGCGATTATACGATTTGGAAGCATATGGGACTTGGCTTGCATTTCCCTTAGAGTATCCAACTTGCCTCTAGTGTGGCCTTGTTCCAACTACTTTCAACCACGGGGAACACACTGTCACATATGGATCTGCACTTCAGATCGAGTTTACGTTTTGGAAGCATCAGGGTCTTGACGTGCACTTAACGTAGAGTATGCAACTTGCCTATAGTGCAACCAGGGTCTATCTTCTTTCCACAACTGGGAACACAGTGCCATTTATGCATGTAAACCTTAAGATCGCCTTTACCTTGGGGAAGCAGAAACGTCTTTGCCTGCCCTTAACTCAGCGTATCCAACAAGCTTCTAGTCCGCCCTTGTTCTAAATTCTTTCCTTAACTGGGAACACACTGCGACTTATGAGACTTCTCCTTAAGTGCGATAATACATTTTGGAAGCACAAGAGAATGGACGGGCACTTAACTCAGAGTATCCAACTACTTATACTCTGCCCTTGTTCTAAGTTCCTTCCTGAACTGGGAACACAAGCCGTAGAGGCCTGTTCCACTTAAGTGCGTTTATACGTTTTGGAAGCCTAAGGGCATTAGCCTGCATTTTACTGAGGGCTTCCAACTTGTTTATAGGCCGCCTATGTTCTAAAGTCTTTCCTGTGGTGCGAACACTCTGCCAACTGGAAGACTTCACCTTAAGTGCGATAATACGTTTTGGAAGCACAAGGGACTGGACGGGCACTTAACTAGAGTATCCAACCTGCTTCTTGCGGCCCTTGTTCTAAGTTCCTTCCTGAACAGGGAACACAAGCCGTATAGGCCTCTTCCACTTAAGTGCGTTTATACGTTTTGGAAGCCTAAGGGCATTAGCCTGCATTTTACTTAGAGCTTCCAACTTCCTCTTAGGCCACCTTTGTCCTAAGTTCTTTCCTGAGCTGCGAACACTTGCCACTTGTCGGACTTCACCTTAAGTGCGATAATACGTTTTGGAAGCACAAGGGACTGGACGGGCACTTCACTAGAGTATCCAACCTGCTTCTTGTCTGCCCTTCTTGTAAGTTCCTTCCTGGACTGTGAACACATCGCCGCAGCGGCCTCTTCACCCTGAGAGATTTGATACGTTTTGGAAGCATGAGAGCCATAGCCTGCATGTTCCTTAGCGCTTCCAGCTTGCTTATAGGCCGCCGTTGTTCTTAGTTCTTTTCTGAAAACGGCGAACACCCTGCCACTTATGAGAGTTCACCTTAAGAGCGATGATACGTTTTGCAAGTCTAAGGGACTTGCTGTGCACTTCCTTCAGTGTATCCAACTGGCCTCCAGTCCGTCTTTGTTCTAACTTCTTTCCTCAACTGGGAAAACACTGCCAGAATGCGTTTTGGTATGAAGCAGGATTTAACGTTTTGGAAACAGAAGCGCATTGGCGAGCACTTCAATCACAGTCTTCAACCTGCCTAGAATCCGCCCTTGTTCTGACACCTTTCCTCCACTGGGAAAACAGTGCCATGTGAGTGTTGGTCTTCAGTGCGTTTGGAGGTTTTGGAAGCCTAAGGAACTTCACTTGAACTTAACTCAGTGTGTGCAACAAGCTTATAGTCTGTCCATGTTCTAAGATCTTTCCTCACCTGGGAACACACTGCCAATGAGGAGACTTACCCTTCAGAGCGATTATAGCTTTTGGAAGCATATGGGACTTGGCCTGCATTTCCCTTAGAGTCTCCAACTTGCCTACAGTGTGGCCTTGTTCCAACTTCTTTCAACCACGGGGAACACACTGTCACATATGGATCTGCACTTCAGATCGGGTTTACGTTTTGGAAGCATCAGGGTCTTGACATGCACTTAACGTAGAGTATGCAACTTGCCTATAGTGCAACCAGGGTCTATCTTCTTTCCACAACTGGGAACACACTGCCATTTATGCATGTAAACCTTAAGATCGCCTTTACCTTGGGGAAGCAGAAATTTCTTTGCCTGCCCTTAACTCAGAGTATCCAACAAGCTTCTAGTCCGCCCTTGTTCTAAATTCTTTCCTTAACTGGGAACACACTGCCACTTCTGAGCCTTCTCCTTATGTGCGATAATACGTTTTGGAAGCACAAGAGACTGGACGGGCACTTAACTCAGAATATCCAACAGGCTTATAGTCTGACCTTTTTCTAAGTTCCTTCCTGAACTGGGAACATAAGCCTCATAGGCCTCTTGGACTTAAGTGCGTTTATACGTTTTGGAAGCCTAAGGGCATTAGCCTGCATTTTACTTAGAGCTTCCAAGTTGCTTATAGGCCACCTTTGTTCTAAGTTCTTTCCTGAGCTGCGAACACTTGCCACTTGTCAGACTTCACCTTAAGTGCGATAATACGTTTTGGAAGCACAAGGGACTGGATGGGCACTTAACTAGAGTATCCAACCTGCTTCTTGTCTGCCCTTGTTCTAAGTTCCTTCCTGAACTGGGAAACCAAGCCACATAGGCCTATTCGACTTAAGTGCGTTTATACGTTTTGGAAGCCTAAGGGCATTAGCCTGCATATTACTGAGGTCTTCCAACTTGCTTATAGGCCGCAAATGTTCTAAAGTCTTTCCTGAGCTGCGAACACTTGCCACTTGTCGGACTTCACCTTAAGTGCGATAATACGTTTTGGAAGCACAAGGGACTGGACGGGCACTTCACTAGAGTATCCAACCTGCTTCTTGTCTGCCCTTGTTCTAAGTACCTTCCTGGACTGTGAACACATCGCCGCATCGGCCTCTTCACCCTGAGAGATTTGATACGTTTTGGAAGCATGAGAGCCATAGCCTGCATGTTCCTTAGCGCTTCCAGCTTGCTTATAGGCCGCCGTTGTTCTTAGTTCTTTTCTGAAATCGGCGAACACCCTGCCACTTATGAGAGTTCACCGTAAGAGCGATGATACGTTTTGCAAGTCTAAGGGACTTGCTGTGCACTTCCTTCAGTGTATCCAACTGGCCTCCAGTCCGTCTTTGTTCTAACTTCTTTCCTCAACTGGGAAAACACTGCCAGAATGCGTTTTGGTATGAAGCAGGATTTAACGTTTTGGAAACAGAAGCGCAATGGCGAGCACTTCACTCACAGTCTTCAACCTGCCTAGAATCCGCCCTTGTTCTGACACCTTTCCTCCACTGGGAAAACAGTGCCATGCGAGTGTTCGTCTTCAGTGCGTTTGGAGGTTTTGGAAGCCTAAGGGACTTTACTTGAACTTAACTCAGTGTATGCAACAAGCTTACAGTCTGTCCATGTTCTAAGATCTTTCCTCACCTGGGAACACACTGCCAATGAGGAGACTTACCCTTCAGAGCGATTATACGATTTGGAAGCATATGGGACTTGGCTTGCATTTCCCTTAGAGTATCCAACTTGCCTCTAGTGTGGCCTTGTTCCAACTACTTTCAACCACGGGGAACACACTGTCACATATGGATCTGCACTTCAGATCGAGTTTACGTTTTGGAAGCATCAGGGTCTTGACATGCACTTAACGTAGAGTATGCAACTTGCCTATAGTGCAACCAGGGTCTATCTTCTTTCCACAACTGGGAACACAGTGCCATTTATGCATGTAAACCTTAAGATCGCCTTTACCTTGGGGAAGCAGAAACGTCTTTGCCTGCCCTTAACTCAGCGTATCCAACAAGCTTCTAGTCCGCCCTTGTTCTAAATTCTTTCCTTAACTGGGAACACACTGCGACTTATGAGACTTCTCCTTAAGTGCGATAATACATTTTGGAAGCACAAGAGAATGGACGGGCACTTAACTCAGAGTATCCAACTACTTATACTCTGCCCTTGTTCTAAGTTCCTTCCTGAACTGGGAACACAAGCCGTAGAGGCCTGTTCCACTTAAGTGCGTTTATACGTTTTGGAAGCCTAAGGGCATTAGCCTGCATTTTACTGAGGGCTTCCAACTTGTTTATAGGCCGCCTATGTTCTAAAGTCTTTCCTGTGGTGCGAACACTCTGCCAACTGGAAGACTTCACCTTAAGTGCGATAATACGTTTTGGAAGCACAAGGGACTGGACGGGCACTTAACTAGAGTATCCAACCTGCTTCTTGCGGCCCTTGTTCTAAGTTCCTTCCTGAACAGGGAACACAAGCCGTATAGGCCTCTTCCACTTAAGTGCGTTTATACGTTTTGGAAGCCTAAGGGCATTAGCCTGCATTTTACTTAGAGCTTCCAACTTCCTCTTAGGCCACCTTTGTCCTAAGTTCTTTCCTGAGCTGCGAACACTTGCCACTTGTCGGACTTCACCTTAAGTGCGATAATACGTTTTGGAAGCACAAGGGACTGGACGGGCACTTCACTAGAGTATCCAACCTGCTTCTTGTCTGCCCTTCTTGTAAGTTCCTTCCTGGACTGTGAACACATCGCCGCATCGGCCTCTTCACCCTGAGAGATTTGATACGTTTTGGAAGCATGAGAGCCATAGCCTGCATGTTCCTTAGCGCTTCCAGCTTGCTTATAGGCCGCCGTTGTTCTTAGTTCTTTTCTGAAAACGGCGAACACCCTGCCACTTATGAGAGTTCACCTTAAGAGCGATGATACGTTTTGCAAGTCTAAGGGACTTGCTGTGCACTTCCTTCAGTGTATCCAACTGGCCTCCAGTCCGTCTTTGTTCTAACTTCTTTCCTCAACTGGGAAAACACTGCCAGAATGCGTTTTGGTATGAAGCAGGATTTAACGTTTTGGAAACAGAAGCGCATTGGCGAGCACTTCACTCACAGTCTTCAACCTGCCTAGAATCCGCCCTTGTTCTGACACCTTTCCTCCACTGGGAAAACAGTGCCATGTGAATGTTGGTCTTCAGTGCGTTTGGAGGTTTTGGAAGCCTAAGGAACTTCACTTGAACTTAACTCAGTGTGTGCAACAAGCTTATAGTCTGTCCATGCTCTAAGATCTTTCCTCACCTGGGAACACACTGCCAATGAGGAGACTTACCCTTCAGAGCGATTATACGATTTGGAAGCATATGGGACTTGGCCTGCATTTCCCTTAGAGTCTCCAACTTGCCTACAGTGTGGCCTTGTTCCAACTTCTTTCAACCACGGGGAACACACTGTCACATATGGATCTGCACTTCAGATCGGGTTTACGTTTTGGAAGCATCAGGGTCTTGACATGCACTTAACGTAGAGTATGCAACTTGCCTATAGTGCAACCAGGGTCTATCTTCTTTCCACAACTGGGAACACACTGCCATTTATGCATGTAAACCTTAAGATCGCCTTTACCTTGGGGAAGCAGAAATTTCTTTGCCTGCCCTTAACTCAGAGTATCCAACAAGCTTCTAGTCCGCCCTTGTTCTAAATTCTTTCCTTAACTGGGAACACACTGCCACTTCTGAGCCTTCTCCTTATGTGCGATAATACGTTTTGGAAGCACAAGAGACTGGACGGGCACTTAACTCAGAATATCCAACAGGCTTATAGTCTGACCTTTTTCTAAGTTCCTTCCTGAACTGGGAACATAAGCCTCATAGGCCTCTTGGACTTAAGTGCGTTTATACGTTTTGGAAGCCTAAGGGCATTAGCCTGCATTTTACTTAGAGCTTCCAAGTTGCTTATAGGCCACCTTTGTTCTAAGT
Source organism: Meles meles (assembly GCF_922984935.1). Lineage (NCBI taxonomy): Eukaryota > Metazoa > Chordata > Mammalia > Carnivora > Mustelidae > Meles > Meles meles. The sequence goes on from NC_060069.1 coordinate 38,413,942, forward strand.
TCTTTCCTGAGCTGCGAACACTTGCCACTTGTCAGACTTCACCTTAAGTGCGATAATACGTTTTGGAAGCACAAGGGACTGGATGGGCACTTAACTAGAGTATCCAACCTGCTTCTTGTCTGCCCTTGTTCTAAGTTCCTTCCTGAACTGGGAAACCAAGCCACATAGGCCTATTCGACTTAAGTGCGTTTATACGTTTTGGAAGCCTAAGGGCATTAGCCTGCATTTTACTGAGGGCTTCCAACTTGTTTATAGGCCGCCTATGTTCTAAAGTCTTTCCTGTGGTGCGAACACTCTGCCAACTGGAAGACTTCACCTTAAGTGCGATAATACGTTTTGGAAGCACAAGGGACTGGACGGGCACTTAACTAGAGTATCCAACCTGCTTCTTGCGGCCCTTGTTCTAAGTTCCTTCCTGAACAGGGAACACAAGCCGTATAGGCCTCTTCCACTTAAGTGCGTTTATACGTTTTGGAAGCCTAAGGGCATTAGCCTGCATTTTACTTAGAGCTTCCAACTTCCTCTTAGGCCACCTTTGTCCTAAGTTCTTTCCTGAGCTGCGAACACTTGCCACTTGTCGGACTTCACCTTAAGTGCGATAATACGTTTTGGAAGCACAAGGGACTGGACGGGCACTTCACTAGAGTATCCAACCTGCTTCTTGTCTGCCCTTCTTGTAAGTTCCTTCCTGGACTGTGAACACATCGCCGCAGCGGCCTCTTCACCCTGAGAGATTTGATACGTTTTGGAAGCATGAGAGCCATAGCCTGCATGTTCCTTAGCGCTTCCAGCTTGCTTATAGGCCGCCGTTGTTCTTAGTTCTTTTCTGAAAACGGCGAACACCCTGCCACTTATGAGAGTTCACCTTAAGAGCGATGATACGTTTTGCAAGTCTAAGGGACTTGCTGTGCACTTCCTTCAGTGTATCCAACTGGCCTCCAGTCCGTCTTTGTTCTAACTTCTTTCCTCAACTGGGAAAACACTGCCAGAATGCGTTTTGGTATGAAGCAGGATTTAACGTTTTGGAAACAGAAGCGCATTGGCGAGCACTTCACTCACAGTCTTCAACCTGCCTAGAATCCGCCCTTGTTCTGACACCTTTCCTCCACTGGGAAAACAGTGCCATGTGAGTGTTGGTCTTCAGTGCGTTTGGAGGTTTTGGAAGCCTAAGGAACTTCACTTGAACTTAACTCAGTGTGTGCAACAAGCTTATAGTCTGTCCATGTTCTAAGATCTTTCCTCACCTGGGAACACACTGCCAATGAGGAGACTTACCCTTCAGAGCGATTATACGATTTGGAAGCATATGGGACTTGGCCTGCATTTCCCTTAGAGTCTCCAACTTGCCTACAGTGTGGCCTTGTTCCAACTTCTTTCAACCACGGGGAACACACTGTCACATATGGATCTGCACTTCAGATCGGGTTTACATTTTGGAAGCATCAGGGTCTTGACATGCACTTAACGTAGAGTATGCAACTTGCCTATAGTGCAACCAGGGTCTATCTTCTTTCCACAACTGGGAACACACTGCCATTTATGCATGTAAACCTTAAGATCGCCTTTACCTTGGGGAAGCAGAAATTTCTTTGCCTGCCCTTAACTCAGAGTATCCAACAAGCTTCTAGTCCGCCCTTGTTCTAAATTCTTTCCTTAACTGGGAACACACTGCCACTTCTGAGCCTTCTCCTTATGTGCGATAATACGTTTTGGAAGCACAAGAGACTGGACGGGCACTTAACTCAGAATATCCAACAGGCTTATAGTCTGACCTTTTTCTAAGTTCCTTCCTGAACTGGGAACATAAGCCTCATAGGCCTCTTGGACTTAAGTGCGTTTATACGTTTTGGAAGCCTAAGGGCATTAGCCTGCATTTTACTTAGAGCTTCCAAGTTGCTTATAGGCCACCTTTGTTCTAAGTTCTTTCCTGAGCTGCGAACACTTGCCACTTGTCAGACTTCACCTTAAGTGCGATAATACGTTTTGGAAGCACAAGGGACTGGATGGGCACTTAACTAGAGTATCCAACCTGCTTCTTGTCTGCCCTTGTTCTAAGTTCCTTCCTGAACTGGGAAACCAAGCCACATAGGCCTATTCGACTTAAGTGCGTTTATACGTTTTGGAAGCCTAAGGGCATTAGCCTGCATATTACTGAGGTCTTCCAACTTGCTTATAGGCCGCAAATGTTCTAAAGTCTTTCCTGAGCTGCGAACACTTGCCACTTGTCGGACTTCACCTTAAGTGCGATAATACGTTTTGGAAGCACAAGGGACTGGACGGGCACTTCACTAGAGTATCCAACCTGCTTCTTGTCTGCCCTTAGTTCTAAGTACCTTCCTGGACTGTGAACACATCGCCGCATCGGCCTCTTCACCCTGAGAGATTTGATACGTTTTGGAAGCATGAGAGCCATAGCCTGCATGTTCCTTAGCGCTTCCAGCTTGCTTATAGGCCGCCGTTGTTCTTAGTTCTTTTCTGAAATCGGCGAACACCCTGCCACTTATGAGAGTTCACCTTAAGAGCGATGATACGTTTTGCAAGTCTAAGGGACTTGCTGTGCACTTCCTTCAGTGTATCCAACTGGCCTCCAGTCCGTCTTTGTTCTAACTTCTTTCCTCAACTGGGAAAACACTGCCAGAATGCGTTTTGGTATGAAGCAGGATTTAACGTTTTGGAAACAGAAGCGCAATGGCGAGCACTTCACTCACAGTCTTCAACCTGCCTAGAATCCGCCCTTGTTCTGACACCTTTCCTCCACTGGGAAAACAGTGCCATGCGAGTGTTCGTCTTCAGTGCGTTTGGAGGTTTTGGAAGCCTAAGGGACTTTACTTGAACTTAACTCAGTGTATGCAACAAGCTTATAGTCTGTCCATGTTCTAAGATCTTTCCTCACCTGGGAACACCCTGCCAATGAGGAGACTTACCCTTCAGAGCGATTATACGATTTGGAAGCATATGGGACTTGGCCTGCATTTCCCTTAGAGTATCCAACTTGCCTCTAGTGTGGCCTTGTTCCAACTTCTTTCAACCACGGGGAACACACTGTCACATATGGATCTGCACTTCAGATCGAGTTTACGTTTTGGAAGCATAAGTGTCTTGACGTGCACTTAACTTAGAGCATGCAACTTGCTTATAGTGCGACCAGGGTCTATCTTCTTTCCACTACTGGGAACACACTGCCATTTATGAATCTTCACCTTATGATCGCGTTTACGTTTGGGAAGCAGAAACGTCTTTGCCTGCCCTTAACTCAGAGTACCCAACAAGCTTCTAGTCCGGCCTTGTTCTAAATTCTTTCCTTAACTGGGAACACACTGCGACTTATGAGACTTCTCCTTAAGTGCGATAATAAATTTTGGAAGCACAAGAGAATGGACGGGCACTGAACTCAGAGTATCCAACTACTTATACTCTGCCCTTGTCTAAGTTCCTTCCTGAACTGGGAACACAAGCCGTAGAGGCCTCTTCCACTTAAGTGCGTTTATACGTTTTGGAAGCCTAAGGGCCTTAGCCTGCATTTTACGTAGAGCTTCCAACTTGCTCCTAGGCCACCTTTGTTCTAAGTTCTTTCCTGAGCTGCGAACACTTGCCACTTGTCGGACTTCACCTTAAGTGCGATAATACATTTTGGAAGCACAAGGGACTGGATGGGCACTTAACTAGAGTATCCAACCTGCTTCTTGTCGGCCCTTGTTCTAAGTTCCTTCCTGAACTGGGAAACCAAGCCACATAGGCCTATTCGACGTAAGTGCGTTTATACGTTTTGGAAGCCTAAGGGCATTAGCCTGCATTTTACTGAGGGCTTCCAACTTGCTTATAGGCCGCCTATGCTCTAAAGTCTTTCCTGAGCTGCGAACACTCTGCCAACTGGAAGACTTCACCTTAAGTGCGATAATACGTTTTGGAAGCACAAGGGACTGGACGGGCACTTAACTAGAGTATCCAACCTGCTTCTTGTCGGCCCTTGTTATAAGTTCCTTCCTGAACAGGGAACACAAGCCGTACAGGCCTCTTCCACTTAAGTGCGTTTATACGTTTTGGAAGCCTAAGGGCATTAGCCTGCATTTTACGTAGAGCTTCCAACTTGCTCTTAGGCCACCTTTGTTCTAAGTTCTTTCCTGAGCTGCGAACACTTGCCACTTGTCGGACTTCACCTGAAGTGCGATAATACGTTTTGGAAGCACAAGGGACTGGACGGGCACTTAACTAGAGTATCCAACCTGCTTCTTGTCTGCCCTTGTTCTAAGTTCCTTCCTGAACTGGGAAACCAAGCCACATAGGCCTATTCGACGTAAGTGCGTTTATACGTTTTGGAAGCCTAAGGGCATTAGCCTGCATTTCACTGAGGGCTTCCAACTTGCTTATAGGCCGCCTATGTTCTAAAGTCTTTCCTGAGCTGCGAACACTCTGCCAACTGGAAGACTTCACCTTAAGTGCGATAATACGTTTTGGAAGCACAAGGGACTGGACGGGCACTTAACTAGAGTATCCAACCTGCTTCTTGTCTGCACTTCTTGTAAGTTCCTTCCTGGACAGTGAACTCATCGCCGCATCGGCCTCTTCACCCTGAGAGATTTGATACGTTTTGGAAGCATGAGAGCCATAGCCTGCATGTTCCTTAGCGCTTCCAGCTTGCTTATAGGCCGCCGTTGTTCTTAGTTCTTTTCTGGAAACGGCGAACACCCTGCCACTTATGAGAGTTCACCTTAAGAGCGATGATACGTTTTGCAAGTCTAAGGGACTTGCTGTGCACTTCCTTCAGTGTATCCAACTGGCCTCCAGTCCGTCTTTGTTCTAACTTCTTTCCTCAACTGGGAAAACTCTGCCAGAATGCGTTTTGGTATGAAGCAGGATTTAACGTTTTGGAAACAGAAGCGCATTGGCGAGCACTTCACTCACAGTCTTCAACCTGCCTAGAATCCGCCCTTGTTCTGACACCTTTCCTCCACTGGGAAAACAGTGCCATGTGAGTGTTGGTCTTCAGTGCGTTTGGAGGTTTTGGAAGCCTAAGGAACTTCACTTGAACTTAACTCAGTGTGTGCAACAAGCTTATAGTCTGTCCATGTTCTAAGATCTTTCCTCACCTGGGAACACACTGCCAATGAGGAGACTTACCCTTCAGAGCGATTATACGATTTGGAAGCATATGGGACTTGGCCTGCATTTCCCTTAGAGTCTCCAACTTGCCTACAGTGTGGCCTTGTTCCAACTTCTTTCAACCACGGGGAACACACTGTCACATATGGATCTGCACTTCAGATCGGGTTTACGTTTTGGAAGCATCAGGGTCTTGACATGCACTTAACGTAGAGTATGCAACTTGCCTATAGTGCAACCAGGGTCTATCTTCTTTCCACAACTGGGAACACACTGCCATTTATGCATGTAAACCTTAAGATCGCCTTTACCTTGGGGAAGCAGAAATTTCTTTGCCTGCCCTTAACTCAGAGTATCCAACAAGCTTCTAGTCCGCCCTTGTTCTAAATTCTTTCCTTAACTGGGAACACACTGCCACTTCTGAGCCTTCTCCTTATGTGCGATAATACGTTTTGGAAGCACAAGAGACTGGACGGGCACTTAACTCAGAATATCCAACAGGCTTATAGTCTGACCTTTTTCTAAGTTCCTTCCTGAACTGGGAACATAAGCCTCATAGGCCTCTTGGACTTAAGTGCGTTTATACGTTTTGGAAGCCTAAGGGCATTAGCCTGCATTTTACTTAGAGCTTCCAAGTTGCTTATAGGCCACCTTTGTTCTAAGTTCTTTCCTGAGCTGCGAACACTTGCCACTTGTCAGACTTCACCTTAAGTGCGATAATACGTTTTGGAAGCACAAGGGACTGGATGGGCACTTAACTAGAGTATCCAACCTGCTTCTTGTCTGCCCTTGTTCTAAGTTCCTTCCTGAACTGGGAAACCAAGCCACATAGGCCTATTCGACTTAAGTGCGTTTATACGTTTTGGAAGCCTAAGGGCATTAGCCTGCATATTACTGAGGTCTTCCAACTTGCTTATAGGCCGCAAATGTTCTAAAGTCTTTCCTGAGCTGCGAACACTTGCCACTTGTCGGACTTCACCTTAAGTGCGATAATACGTTTTGGAAGCACAAGGGACTGGACGGGCACTTCACTAGAGTATCCAACCTGCTTCTTGTCTGCCCTTGTTCTAAGTACCTTCCTGGACTGTGAACACATCGCCGCATCGGCCTCTTCACCCTGAGAGATTTGATACGTTTTGGAAGCATGAGAGCCATAGCCTGCATGTTCCTTAGCGCTTCCAGCTTGCTTATAGGCCGCCGTTGTTCTTAGTTCTTTTCTGAAATCGGCGAACACCCTGCCACTTATGAGAGTTCACCTTAAGAGCGATGATACGTTTTGCAAGTCTAAGGGACTTGCTGTGCACTTCCTTCAGTGTATCCAACTGGCCTCCAGTCCGTCTTTGTTCTAACTTCTTTCCTCAACTGGGAAAACACTGCCAGAATGCGTTTTGGTATGAAGCAGGATTTAACGTTTTGGAAACAGAAGCGCAATGGCGAGCACTTCACTCACAGTCTTCAACCTGCCTAGAATCCGCCCTTGTTCTGACACCTTTCCTCCACTGGGAAAACAGTGCCATGCGAGTGTTCGTCTTCAGTGCGTTTGGAGGTTTTGGAAGCCTAAGGGACTTTACTTGAACTTAACTCAGTGTATGCAACAAGCTTATAGTCTGTCCATGTTCTAAGATCTTTCCTCACCTGGGAACACCCTGCCAATGAGGAGACTTACCCTTCAGAGCGATTATACGATTTGGAAGCATATGGGACTTGGCCTGCATTTCCCTTAGAGTATCCAACTTGCCTCTAGTGTGGCCTTGTTCCAACTTCTTTCAACCACGGGGAACACACTGTCACATATGGATCTGCACTTCAGATCGAGTTTACGTTTTGGAAGCATAAGTGTCTTGACGTGCACTTAACTTAGAGCATGCAACTTGCTTATAGTGCGACCAGGGTCTATCTTCTTTCCACTACTGGGAACACACTGCCATTTATGAATCTTCACCTTATGATCGCGTTTACGTTTGGGAAGCAGAAACGTCTTTGCCTGCCCTTAACTCAGAGTACCCAACAAGCTTCTAGTCCGGCCTTGTTCTAAATTCTTTCCTTAACTGGGAACACACTGCGACTTATGAGACTTCTCCTTAAGTGCGATAATAAATTTTGGAAGCACAAGAGAATGGACGGGCACTGAACTCAGAGTATCCAACTACTTATACTCTGCCCTTGTCTAAGTTCCTTCCTGAACTGGGAACACAAGCCGTAGAGGCCTCTTCCACTTAAGTGCGTTTATACGTTTTGGAAGCCTAAGGGCCTTAGCCTGCATTTTACGTAGAGCTTCCAACTTGCTCCTAGGCCACCTTTGTTCTAAGTTCTTTCCTGAGCTGCGAACACTTGCCACTTGTCGGACTTCACCTTAAGTGCGATAATACATTTTGGAAGCACAAGGGACTGGATGGGCACTTAACTAGAGTATCCAACCTGCTTCTTGTCGGCCCTTGTTCTAAGTTCCTTCCTGAACTGGGAAACCAAGCCACATAGGCCTATTCGACTTAAGTGCGTTTATACGTTTTGGAAGCCTAAGGGCATTAGCCTGCATATTACTGAGGTCTTCCAACTTGCTTATAGGCCGCAAATGTTCTAAAGTCTTTCCTGAGCTGCGAACACTTGCCACTTGTCGGACTTCACCTTAAGTGCGATAATACGTTTTGGAAGCACAAGGGACTGGACGGGCACTTCACTAGAGTATCCAACCTGCTTCTTGTCTGCCCTTGTTCTAAGTACCTTCCTGGACTGTGAACACATCGCCGCATCGGCCTCTTCACCCTGAGAGATTTGATACGTTTTGGAAGCATGAGAGCCATAGCCTGCATGTTCCTTAGCGCTTCCAGCTTGCTTATAGGCCGCCGTTGTTCTTAGTTCTTTTCTGAAATCGGCGAACACCCTGCCACTTATGAGAGTTCACCTTAAGAGCGATGATACGTTTTGCAAGTCTAAGGGACTTGCTGTGCACTTCCTTCAGTGTATCCAACTGGCCTCCAGTCCGTCTTTGTTCTAACTTCTTTCCTCAACTGGGAAAACACTGCCAGAATGCGTTTTGGTATGAAGCAGGATTTAACGTTTTGGAAACAGAAGCGCAATGGCGAGCACTTCACTCACAGTCTTCAACCTGCCTAGAATCCGCCCTTGTTCTGACACCTTTCCTCCACTGGGAAAACAGTGCCATGCGAGTGTTCGTCTTCAGTGCGTTTGGAGGTTTTGGAAGCCTAAGGGACTTTACTTGAACTTAACTCAGTGTATGCAACAAGCTTATAGTCTGTCCATGTTCTAAGATCTTTCCTCACCTGGGAACACCCTGCCAATGAGGAGACTTACCCTTCAGAGCGATTATACGATTTGGAAGCATATGGGACTTGGCCTGCATTTCCCTTAGAGTATCCAACTTGCCTCTAGTGTGGCCTTGTTCCAACTTCTTTCAACCACGGGGAACACACTGTCACATATGGATCTGCACTTCAGATCGAGTTTACGTTTTGGAAGCATAAGTGTCTTGACGTGCACTTAACTTAGAGCATGCAACTTGCTTATAGTGCGACCAGGGTCTATCTTCTTTCCACTACTGGGAACACACTGCCATTTATGAATCTTCACCTTATGATCGCGTTTACGTTTGGGAAGCAGAAACGTCTTTGCCTGCCCTTAACTCAGAGTACCCAACAAGCTTCTAGTCCGGCCTTGTTCTAAATTCTTTCCTTAACTGGGAACACACTGCGACTTATGAGACTTCTCCTTAAGTGCGATAATAAATTTTGGAAGCACAAGAGAATGGACGGGCACTGAACTCAGAGTATCCAACTACTTATACTCTGCCCTTGTCTAAGTTCCTTCCTGAACTGGGAACACAAGCCGTAGAGGCCTCTTCCACTTAAGTGCGTTTATACGTTTTGGAAGCCTAAGGGCCTTAGCCTGCATTTTACGTAGAGCTTCCAACTTGCTCCTAGGCCACCTTTGTTCTAAGTTCTTTCCTGAGCTGCGAACACTTGCCACTTGTCGGACTTCACCTTAAGTGCGATAATACATTTTGGAAGCACAAGGGACTGGATGGGCACTTAACTAGAGTATCCAACCTGCTTCTTGTCGGCCCTTGTTCTAAGTTCCTTCCTGAACTGGGAAACCAAGCCACATAGGCCTATTCGACGTAAGTGCGTTTATACGTTTTGGAAGCCTAAGGGCATTAGCCTGCATTTTACTGAGGGCTTCCAACTTGCTTATAGGCCGCCTATGCTCTAAAGTCTTTCCTGAGCTGCGAACACTCTGCCAACTGGAAGACTTCACCTTAAGTGCGATAATACGTTTTGGAAGCACAAGGGACTGGACGGGCACTTAACTAGAGTATCCAACCTGCTTCTTGTCGGCCCTTGTTATAAGTTCCTTCCTGAACAGGGAACACAAGCCGTACAGGCCTCTTCCACTTAAGTGCGTTTATACGTTTTGGAAGCCTAAGGGCATTAGCCTGCATTTTACGTAGAGCTTCCAACTTGCTCTTAGGCCACCTTTGTTCTAAGTTCTTTCCTGAGCTGCGAACACTTGCCACTTGTCGGACTTCACCTGAAGTGCGATAATACGTTTTGGAAGCACAAGGGACTGGACGGGCACTTAACTAGAGTATCCAACCTGCTTCTTGTCTGCCCTTGTTCTAAGTTCCTTCCTGAACTGGGAAACCAAGCCACATAGGCCTATTCGACGTAAGTGCGTTTATACGTTTTGGAAGCCTAAGGGCATTAGCCTGCATTTCACTGAGGGCTTCCAACTTGCTTATAGGCCGCCTATGTTCTAAAGTCTTTCCTGAGCTGCGAACACTCTGCCAACTGGAAGACTTCACCTTAAGTGCGATAATACGTTTTGGAAGCACAAGGGACTGGACGGGCACTTAACTAGAGTATCCAACCTGCTTCTTGTCTGCACTTCTTGTAAGTTCCTTCCTGGACAGTGAACTCATCGCCGCATCGGCCTCTTCACCCTGAGAGATTTGATACGTTTTGGAAGCATGAGAGCCATAGCCTGCATGTTCCTTAGCGCTTCCAGCTTGCTTATAGGCCGCCGTTGTTCTTAGTTCTTTTCTGGAAACGGCGAACACCCTGCCACTTATGAGAGTTCACCTTAAGAGCGATGATACGTTTTGCAAGTCTAAGGGACTTGCTGTGCACTTCCTTCAGTGTATCCAACTGGCCTCCAGTCCGTCTTTGTTCTAACTTCTTTCCTCAACTGGGAAAACTCTGCCAGAATGCGTTTTGGTATGAAGCAGGATTTAACGTTTTGGAAACAGAAGCGCATTGGCGAGCACTTCACTCACAGTCTTCAACCTGCCTAGAATCCGCCCTTGTTCTGACACCTTTCCTCCACTGGGAAAACAGTGCCATGTGAGTGTTGGTCTTCAGTGCGTTTGGAGGTTTTGGAAGCCTAAGGAACTTCACTTGAACTTAACTCAGTGTGTGCAACAAGCTTATAGTCTGTCCATGTTCTAAGATCTTTCCTCACCTGGGAACACACTGCCAATGAGGAGACTTACCCTTCAGAGCGATTATACGATTTGGAAGCATATGGGACTTGGCCTGCATTTCCCTTAGAGTCTCCAACTTGCCTACAGTGTGGCCTTGTTCCAACTTCTTTCAACCACGGGGAACACACTGTCACATATGGATCTGCACTTCAGATCGGGTTTACGTTTTGGAAGCATCAGGGTCTTGACATGCACTTAACGTAGAGTATGCAACTTGCCTATAGTGCAACCAGGGTCTATCTTCTTTCCACAACTGGGAACACACTGCCATTTATGCATGTAAACCTTAAGATCGCCTTTACCTTGGGGAAGCAGAAATTTCTTTGCCTGCCCTTAACTCAGAGTATCCAACAAGCTTCTAGTCCGCCCTTGTTCTAAATTCTTTCCTTAACTGGGAACACACTGCCACTTCTGAGCCTTCTCCTTATGTGCGATAATACGTTTTGGAAGCACAAGAGACTGGACGGGCACTTAACTCAGAATATCCAACAGGCTTATAGTCTGACCTTTTTCTAAGTTCCTTCCTGAACTGGGAACATAAGCCTCATAGGCCTCTTGGACTTAAGTGCGTTTATACGTTTTGGAAGCCTAAGGGCATTAGCCTGCATTTTACTTAGAGCTTCCAAGTTGCTTATAGGCCACCTTTGTTCTAAGTTCTTTCCTGAGCTGCGAACACTTGCCACTTGTCAGACTTCACCTTAAGTGCGATAATACGTTTTGGAAGCACAAGGGACTGGATGGGCACTTAACTAGAGTATCCAACCTGCTTCTTGTCTGCCCTTGTTCTAAGTTCCTTCCTGAACTGGGAAACCAAGCCACATAGGCCTATTCGACTTAAGTGCGTTTATACGTTTTGGAAGCCTAAGGGCATTAGCCTGCATATTACTGAGGTCTTCCAACTTGCTTATAGGCCGCAAATGTTCTAAAGTCTTTCCTGAGCTGCGAACACTTGCCACTTGTCGGACTTCACCTTAAGTGCGATAATACGTTTTGGAAGCACAAGGGACTGGACGGGCACTTCACTAGAGTATCCAACCTGCTTCTTGTCTGCCCTTGTTCTAAGTACCTTCCTGGACTGTGAACACATCGCCGCATCGGCCTCTTCACCCTGAGAGATTTGATACGTTTTGGAAGCATGAGAGCCATAGCCTGCATGTTCCTTAGCGCTTCCAGCTTGCTTATAGGCCGCCGTTGTTCTTAGTTCTTTTCTGAAATCGGCGAACACCCTGCCACTTATGAGAGTTCACCTTAAGAGCGATGATACGTTTTGCAAGTCTAAGGGACTTGCTGTGCACTTCCTTCAGTGTATCCAACTGGCCTCCAGTCCGTCTTTGTTCTAACTTCTTTCCTCAACTGGGAAAACACTGCCAGAATGCGTTTTGGTATGAAGCAGGATTTAACGTTTTGGAAACAGAAGCGCAATGGCGAGCACTTCACTCACTGTCTTCAACATGCCTAGAATCCGCCCTTGTTCTGACACCTTTCCTCCACTGGGAAAACAGTGCCATGCGAGTGTTCGTCTTCAGTGCGTTTGGAGGTTTTGGAAGCCTAAGGGACTTTACTTGAACTTAACTCAGTGTATGCAACAAGCTTACAGTCTGTCCATGTTCTAAGATCTTTCCTCACCTGGGAACACACTGCCAATGAGGAGACTTACCCTTCAGAGCGATTATACGATTTGGAAGCATATGGGACTTGGCTTGCATTTCCCTTAGAGTATCCAACTTGCCTCTAGTGTGGCCTTGTTCCAACTACTTTCAACCACGGGGAACACACTGTCACATATGGATCTGCACTTCAGATCGAGTTTACGTTTTGGAAGCATCAGGGTCTTGACATGCACTTAACGTAGAGTATGCAACTTGCCTATAGTGCAACCAGGGTCTATCTTCTTTCCACAACTGGGAACACAGTGCCATTTATGCATGTAAACCTTAAGATCGCCTTTACCTTGGGGAAGCAGAAACGTCTTTGCCTGCCCTTAACTCAGCGTATCCAACAAGCTTCTAGTCCGCCCTTGTTCTAAATTCTTTCCTTAACTGGGAACACACTGCGACTTATGAGACTTCTCCTTAAGTGCGATAATACATTTTGGAAGCACAAGAGAATGGACGGGCACTTAACTCAGAGTATCCAACTACTTATACTCTGCCCTTGTTCTAAGTTCCTTCCTGAACTGGGAACACAAGCCGTAGAGGCCTGTTCCACTTAAGTGCGTTTATACGTTTTGGAAGCCTAAGGGCATTAGCCTGCATTTTACTGAGGGCTTCCAACTTGTTTATAGGCCGCCTATGTTCTAAAGTCTTTCCTGTGGTGCGAACACTCTGCCAACTGGAAGACTTCACCTTAAGTGCGATAATACGTTTTGGAAGCACAAGGGACTGGACGGGCACTTAACTAGAGTATCCAACCTGCTTCTTGCGGCCCTTGTTCTAAGTTCCTTCCTGAACAGGGAACACAAGCCGTATAGGCCTCTTCCACTTAAGTGCGTTTATACGTTTTGGAAGCCTAAGGGCATTAGCCTGCATTTTACTTAGAGCTTCCAACTTCCTCTTAGGCCACCTTTGTCCTAAGTTCTTTCCTGAGCTGCGAACACTTGCCACTTGTCGGACTTCACCTTAAGTGCGATAATACGTTTTGGAAGCACAAGGGACTGGACGGGCACTTCACTAGAGTATCCAACCTGCTTCTTGTCTGCCCTTCTTGTAAGTTCCTTCCTGGACTGTGAACACATCGCCGCAGCGGCCTCTTCACCCTGAGAGATTTGATACGTTTTGGAAGCATGAGAGCCATAGCCTGCATGTTCCTTAGCGCTTCCAGCTTGCTTATAGGCCGCCGTTGTTCTTAGTTCTTTTCTGGAAACGGCGAACACCCTGCCACTTATGAGAGTTCACCTTAAGAGCGATGATACGTTTTGCAAGTCTAAGGGACTTGCTGTGCACTTCCTTCAGTGTATCCAACTGGCCTCCAGTCCGTCTTTGTTCTAACTTCTTTCCTCAACTGGGAAAACACTGCCAGAATGCGTTTTGGTATGAAGCAGGATTTAACGTTTTGGAAACAGAAGCGCATTGGCGAGCACTTCACTCACAGTCTTCAACCTGCCTAGAATCCGCCCTTGTTCTGACACCTTTCCTCCACTGGGAAAACAGTGCCATGTGAGTGTTGGTCTTCAGTGCGTTTGGAGGTTTTGGAAGCCTAAGGAACTTCACTTGAACTTAACTCAGTGTGTGCAACAAGCTTATAGTCTGTCCATGTTCTAAGATCTTTCCTCACCTGGGAACACACTGCCAATGAGGAGACTTACCCTTCAGAGCGATTATACGATTTGGAAGCATATGGGACTTGGCCTGCATTTCCCTTAGAGTCTCCAACTTGCCTACAGTGTGGCCTTGTTCCAACTTCTTTCAACCACGGGGAACACACTGTCACATATGGATCTGCACTTCAGATCGGGTTTACGTTTTGGAAGCATCAGGGTCTTGACATGCACTTAACGTAGAGTATGCAACTTGCCTATAGTGCAACCAGGGTCTATCTTCTTTCCACAACTGGGAACACACTGCCATTTATGCATGTAAACCTTAAGATCGCCTTTACCTTGGGGAAGCAGAAATTTCTTTGCCTGCCCTTAACTCAGAGTATCCAACAAGCTTCTAGTCCGCCCTTGTTCTAAATTCTTTCCTTAACTGGGAACACACTGCCACTTCTGAGCCTTCTCCTTATGTGCGATAATACGTTTTGGAAGCACAAGAGACTGGACGGGCACTTAACTCAGAATATCCAACAGGCTTATAGTCTGACCTTTTTCTAAGTTCCTTCCTGAACTGGGAACATAAGCCTCATAGGCCTCTTGGACTTAAGTGCGTTTATACGTTTTGGAAGCCTAAGGGCATTAGCCTGCATTTTACTTAGAGCTTCCAAGTTGCTTATAGGCCACCTTTGTTCTAAGTTCTTTCCTGAGCTGCGAACACTTGCCACTTGTCAGACTTCACCTTAAGTGCGATAATACGTTTTGGAAGCACAAGGGACTGGATGGGCACTTAACTAGAGTATCCAACCTGCTTCTTGTCTGCCCTTGTTCTAAGTTCCTTCCTGAACTGGGAAACCAAGCCACATAGGCCTATTCGACTTAAGTGCGTTTATACGTTTTGGAAGCCTAAGGGCATTAGCCTGCATATTACTGAGGTCTTCCAACTTGCTTATAGGCCGCAAATGTTCTAAAGTCTTTCCTGAGCTGCGAACACTTGCCACTTGTCGGACTTCACCTTAAGTGCGATAATACGTTTTGGAAGCACAAGGGACTGGACGGGCACTTCACTAGAGTATCCAACCTGCTTCTTGTCTGCCCTTGTTCTAAGTACCTTCCTGGACTGTGAACACATCGCCGCATCGGCCTCTTCACCCTGAGAGATTTGATACGTTTTGGAAGCATGAGAGCCATAGCCTGCATGTTCCTTAGCGCTTCCAGCTTGCTTATAGGCCGCCGTTGTTCTTAGTTCTTTTCTGAAATCGGCGAACACCCTGCCACTTATGAGAGTTCACCTTAAGAGCGATGATACGTTTTGGAAGTCTAAGGGACTTGCTGTGCACTTCCTTCAGTGTATCCAACTGGCCTCCAGTCCGTCTTTGTTCTAACTTCTTTCCTCAACTGGGAAAACACTGCCAGAATGCGTTTTGGTATGAAGCAGGATTTAACGTTTTGGAAACAGAAGCGCAATGGCGAGCACTTCACTCACAGTCTTCAACCTGCCTAGAATCCGCCCTTGTTCTGACACCTTTCCTCCACTGGGAAAACAGTGCCATGCGAGTGTTCGTCTTCAGTGCGTTTGGAGGTTTTGGAAGCCTAAGGGACTTTACTTGAACTTAACTCAGTGTATGCAACAAGCTTACAGTCTGTCCATGTTCTAAGATCTTTCCTCACCTGGGAACACACTGCCAATGAGGAGACTTACCCTTCAGAGCGATTATACGATTTGGAAGCATATGGGACTTGGCTTGCATTTCCCTTAGAGTATCCAACTTGCCTCTAGTGTGGCCTTGTTCCAACTACTTTCAACCACGGGGAACACACTGTCACATATGGATCTGCACTTCAGATCGAGTTTACGTTTTGGAAGCATCAGGGTCTTGACATGCACTTAACGTAGAGTATGCAACTTGCCTATAGTGCAACCAGGGTCTATCTTCTTTCCACAACTGGGAACACAGTGCCATTTATGCATGTAAACCTTAAGATCGCCTTTACCTTGGGGAAGCAGAAACGTCTTTGCCTGCCCTTAACTCAGCGTATCCAACAAGCTTCTAGTCCGCCCTTGTTCTAAATTCTTTCCTTAACTGGGAACACACTGCGACTTATGAGACTTCTCCTTAAGTGCGATAATACATTTTGGAAGCACAAGAGACTGGACGGGCACTTAACTCAGAGTATCCAACTACTTATACTCTGCCCTTGTTCTAAGTTCCTTCCTGAACTGGGAACACAAGCCGTAGAGGCCTGTTCCACTTAAGTGCGTTTATACGTTTTGGAAGCCTAAGGGCATTAGCCTGCATTTTACTGAGGGCTTCCAACTTGTTTATAGGCCGCCTATGTTCTAAAGTCTTTCCTGTGGTGCGAACACTCTGCCAACTGGAAGACTTCACCTTAAGTGCGATAATACGTTTTGGAAGCACAAGGGACTGGACGGGCACTTAACTAGAGTATCCAACCTGCTTCTTGCGGCCCTTGTTCTAAGTTCCTTCCTGAACAGGGAACACAAGCCGTATAGGCCTCTTCCACTTAAGTGCGTTTATACGTTTTGGAAGCCTAAGGGCATTAGCCTGCATTTTACTTAGAGCTTCCAACTTCCTCTTAGGCCACCTTTGTCCTAAGTTCTTTCCTGAGCTGCGAACACTTGCCACTTGTCGGACTTCACCTTAAGTGCGATAATACGTTTTGGAAGCACAAGGGACTGGACGGGCACTTCACTAGAGTATCCAACCTGCTTCTTGTCTGCCCTTCTTGTAAGTTCCTTCCTGGACTGTGAACACATCGCCGCAGCGGCCTCTTCACCCTGAGAGATTTGATACGTTTTGGAAGCATGAGAGCCATAGCCTGCATGTTCCTTAGCGCTTCCAGCTTGCTTATAGGCCGCCGTTGTTCTTAGTTCTTTTCTGAAAACGGCGAACACCCTGCCACTTATGAGAGTTCACCTTAAGAGCGATGATACGTTTTGCAAGTCTAAGGGACTTGCTGTGCACTTCCTTCAGTGTATCCAACTGGCCTCCAGTCCGTCTTTGTTCTAACTTCTTTCCTCAACTGGGAAAACACTGCCAGAATGCGTTTTGGTATGAAGCAGGATTTAACGTTTTGGAAACAGAAGCGCATTGGCGAGCACTTCACTCACAGTCTTCAACCTGCCTAGAATCCGCCCTTGTTCTGACACCTTTCCTCCACTGGGAAAACAGTGCCATGTGAGTGTTGGTCTTCAGTGCGTTTGGAGGTTTTGGAAGCCTAAGGAACTTCACTTGAACTTAACTCAGTGTGTGCAACAAGCTTATAGTCTGTCCATGTTCTAAGATCTTTCCTCACCTGGGAACACACTGCCAATGAGGAGACTTACCCTTCAGAGCGATTATACGATTTGGAAGCATATGGGACTTGGCCTGCATTTCCCTTAGAGTCTCCAACTTGCCTACAGTGTGGCCTTGTTCCAACTTCTTTCAACCACGGGGAACACACTGTCACATATGGATCTGCACTTCAGATCGGGTTTACGTTTTGGAAGCATCAGGGTCTTGACATGCACTTAACGTAGAGTATGCAACTTGCCTATAGTGCAACCAGGGTCTATCTTCTTTCCACAACTGGGAACACACTGCCATTTATGCATGTAAACCTTAAGATCGCCTTTACCTTGGGGAAGCAGAAATTTCTTTGCCTGCCCTTAACTCAGAGTATCCAACAAGCTTCTAGTCCGCCCTTGTTCTAAATTCTTTCCTTAACTGGGAACACACTGCCACTTCTGAGCCTTCTCCTTATGTGCGATAATACGTTTTGGAAGCACAAGAGACTGGACGGGCACTTAACTCAGAATATCCAACAGGCTTATAGTCTGACCTTTTTCTAAGTTCCTTCCTGAACTGGGAACATAAGCCTCATAGGCCTCTTGGACTTAAGTGCGTTTATACGTTTTGGAAGCCTAAGGGCATTAGCCTGCATTTTACTTAGAGCTTCCAAGTTGCTTATAGGCCACCTTTGTTCTAAGTTCTTTCCTGAGCTGCGAACACTTGCCACTTGTCAGACTTCACCTTAAGTGCGATAATACGTTTTGGAAGCACAAGGGACTGGATGGGCACTTAACTAGAGTATCCAACCTGCTTCTTGTCTGCCCTTGTTCTAAGTTCCTTCCTGAACTGGGAAACCAAGCCACATAGGCCTATTCGACTTAAGTGCGTTTATACGTTTTGGAAGCCTAAGGGCATTAGCCTGCATATTACTGAGGTCTTCCAACTTGCTTATAGGCCGCAAATGTTCTAAAGTCTTTCCTGAGCTGCGAACACTTGCCACTTGTCGGACTTCACCTTAAGTGCGATAATACGTTTTGGAAGCACAAGGGACTGGACGGGCACTTCACTAGAGTATCCAACCTGCTTCTTGTCTGCCCTTGTTCTAAGTACCTTCCTGGACTGTGAACACATCGCCGCATCGGCCTCTTCACCCTGAGAGATTTGATACGTTTTGGAAGCATGAGAGCCATAGCCTGCATGTTCCTTAGCGCTTCCAGCTTGCTTATAGGCCGCCGTTGTTCTTAGTTCTTTTCTGAAATCGGCGAACACCCTGCCACTTATGAGAGTTCACCTTAAGAGCGATGATACGTTTTGCAAGTCTAAGGGACTTGCTGTGCACTTCCTTCAGTGTATCCAACTGGCCTCCAGTCCGTCTTTGTTCTAACTTCTTTCCTCAACTGGGAAAACACTGCCAGAATGCGTTTTGGTATGAAGCAGGATTTAACGTTTTGGAAACAGAAGCGCAATGGCGAGCACTTCACTCACAGTCTTCAACCTGCCTAGAATCCGCCCTTGTTCTGACACCTTTCCTCCACTGGGAAAACAGTGCCATGCGAGTGTTCGTCTTCAGTGCGTTTGGAGGTTTTGGAAGCCTAAGTGACTTTACTTGAACTTAACTCAGTGTATGCAACAAGCTTACAGTCTGTCCATGTTCTAAGATCTTTCCTCACCTGGGAACACACTGCCAATGAGGAGACTTACCCTTCAGAGCGATTATACGATTTGGAAGCATATGGGACTTGGCTTGCATTTCCCTTAGAGTATCCAACTTGCCTCTAGTGTGGCCTTGTTCCAACTACTTTCAACCACGGGGAACACACTGTCACATATGGATCTGCACTTCAGATCGAGTTTACGTTTTGGAAGCATCAGGGTCTTGACGTGCACTTAACGTAGAGTATGCAACTTGCCTATAGTGCAACCAGGGTCTATCTTCTTTCCACAACTGGGAACACAGTGCCATTTATGCATGTAAACCTTAAGATCGCCTTTACCTTGGGGAAGCAGAAACGTCTTTGCCTGCCCTTAACTCAGCGTATCCAACAAGCTTCTAGTCCGCCCTTGTTCTAAATTCTTTCCTTAACTGGGAACACACTGCGACTTATGAGACTTCTCCTTAAGTGCGATAATACATTTTGGAAGCACAAGAGAATGGACGGGCACTTAACTCAGAGTATCCAACTACTTATACTCTGCCCTTGTTCTAAGTTCCTTCCTGAACTGGGAACACAAGCCGTAGAGGCCTGTTCCACTTAAGTGCGTTTATACGTTTTGGAAGCCTAAGGGCATTAGCCTGCATTTTACTGAGGGCTTCCAACTTGTTTATAGGCCGCCTATGTTCTAAAGTCTTTCCTGTGGTGCGAACACTCTGCCAACTGGAAGACTTCACCTTAAGTGCGATAATACGTTTTGGAAGCACAAGGGACTGGACGGGCACTTAACTAGAGTATCCAACCTGCTTCTTGCGGCCCTTGTTCTAAGTTCCTTCCTGAACAGGGAACACAAGCCGTATAGGCCTCTTCCACTTAAGTGCGTTTATACGTTTTGGAAGCCTAAGGGCATTAGCCTGCATTTTACTTAGAGCTTCCAACTTCCTCTTAGGCCACCTTTGTCCTAAGTTCTTTCCTGAGCTGCGAACACTTGCCACTTGTCGGACTTCACCTTAAGTGCGATAATACGTTTTGGAAGCACAAGGGACTGGACGGGCACTTCACTAGAGTATCCAACCTGCTTCTTGTCTGCCCTTCTTGTAAGTTCCTTCCTGGACTGTGAACACATCGCCGCAGCGGCCTCTTCACCCTGAGAGATTTGATACGTTTTGGAAGCATGAGAGCCATAGCCTGCATGTTCCTTAGCGCTTCCAGCTTGCTTATAGGCCGCCGTTGTTCTTAGTTCTTTTCTGAAAACGGCGAACACCCTGCCACTTATGAGAGTTCACCTTAAGAGCGATGATACGTTTTGCAAGTCTAAGGGACTTGCTGTGCACTTCCTTCAGTGTATCCAACTGGCCTCCAGTCCGTCTTTGTTCTAACTTCTTTCCTCAACTGGGAAAACACTGCCAGAATGCGTTTTGGTATGAAGCAGGATTTAACGTTTTGGAAACAGAAGCGCATTGGCGAGCACTTCAATCACAGTCTTCAACCTGCCTAGAATCCGCCCTTGTTCTGACACCTTTCCTCCACTGGGAAAACAGTGCCATGTGAGTGTTGGTCTTCAGTGCGTTTGGAGGTTTTGGAAGCCTAAGGAACTTCACTTGAACTTAACTCAGTGTGTGCAACAAGCTTATAGTCTGTCCATGTTCTAAGATCTTTCCTCACCTGGGAACACACTGCCAATGAGGAGACTTACCCTTCAGAGCGATTATAGCTTTTGGAAGCATATGGGACTTGGCCTGCATTTCCCTTAGAGTCTCCAACTTGCCTACAGTGTGGCCTTGTTCCAACTTCTTTCAACCACGGGGAACACACTGTCACATATGGATCTGCACTTCAGATCGGGTTTACGTTTTGGAAGCATCAGGGTCTTGACATGCACTTAACGTAGAGTATGCAACTTGCCTATAGTGCAACCAGGGTCTATCTTCTTTCCACAACTGGGAACACACTGCCATTTATGCATGTAAACCTTAAGATCGCCTTTACCTTGGGGAAGCAGAAATTTCTTTGCCTGCCCTTAACTCAGAGTATCCAACAAGCTTCTAGTCCGCCCTTGTTCTAAATTCTTTCCTTAACTGGGAACACACTGCCACTTCTGAGCCTTCTCCTTATGTGCGATAATACGTTTTGGAAGCACAAGAGACTGGACGGGCACTTAACTCAGAATATCCAACAGGCTTATAGTCTGACCTTTTTCTAAGTTCCTTCCTGAACTGGGAACATAAGCCTCATAGGCCTCTTGGACTTAAGTGCGTTTATACGTTTTGGAAGCCTAAGGGCATTAGCCTGCATTTTACTTAGAGCTTCCAAGTTGCTTATAGGCCACCTTTGTTCTAAGTTCTTTCCTGAGCTGCGAACACTTGCCACTTGTCAGACTTCACCTTAAGTGCGATAATACGTTTTGGAAGCACAAGGGACTGGATGGGCACTTAACTAGAGTATCCAACCTGCTTCTTGTCTGCCCTTGTTCTAAGTTCCTTCCTGAACTGGGAAACCAAGCCACATAGGCCTATTCGACTTAAGTGCGTTTATACGTTTTGGAAGCCTAAGGGCATTAGCCTGCATATTACTGAGGTCTTCCAACTTGCTTATAGGCCGCAAATGTTCTAAAGTCTTTCCTGAGCTGCGAACACTTGCCACTTGTCGGACTTCACCTTAAGTGCGATAATACGTTTTGGAAGCACAAGGGACTGGACGGGCACTTCACTAGAGTATCCAACCTGCTTCTTGTCTGCCCTTGTTCTAAGTACCTTCCTGGACTGTGAACACATCGCCGCATCGGCCTCTTCACCCTGAGAGATTTGATACGTTTTGGAAGCATGAGAGCCATAGCCTGCATGTTCCTTAGCGCTTCCAGCTTGCTTATAGGCCGCCGTTGTTCTTAGTTCTTTTCTGAAATCGGCGAACACCCTGCCACTTATGAGAGTTCACCTTAAGAGCGATGATACGTTTTGCAAGTCTAAGGGACTTGCTGTGCACTTCCTTCAGTGTATCCAACTGGCCTCCAGTCCGTCTTTGTTCTAACTTCTTTCCTCAACTGGGAAAACACTGCCAGAATGCGTTTTGGTATGAAGCAGGATTTAACGTTTTGGAAACAGAAGCGCAATGGCGAGCACTTCACTCACAGTCTTCAACCTGCCTAGAATCCGCCCTTGTTCTGACACCTTTCCTCCACTGGGAAAACAGTGCCATGCGAGTGTTCGTCTTCAGTGCGTTTGGAGGTTTTGGAAGCCTAAGTGACTTTACTTGAACTTAACTCAGTGTATGCAACAAGCTTACAGTCTGTCCATGTTCTAAGATCTTTCCTCACCTGGGAACACACTGCCAATGAGGAGACTTACCCTTCAGAGCGATTATACGATTTGGAAGCATATGGGACTTGGCTTGCATTTCCCTTAGAGTATCCAACTTGCCTCTAGTGTGGCCTTGTTCCAACTACTTTCAACCACGGGGAACACACTGTCACATATGGATCTGCACTTCAGATCGAGTTTACGTTTTGGAAGCATCAGGGTCTTGACGTGCACTTAACGTAGAGTATGCAACTTGCCTATAGTGCAACCAGGGTCTATCTTCTTTCCACAACTGGGAACACAGTGCCATTTATGCATGTAAACCTTAAGATCGCCTTTACCTTGGGGAAGCAGAAACGTCTTTGCCTGCCCTTAACTCAGCGTATCCAACAAGCTTCTAGTCCGCCCTTGTTCTAAATTCTTTCCTTAACTGGGAACACACTGCGACTTATGAGACTTCTCCTTAAGTGCGATAATACATTTTGGAAGCACAAGAGAATGGACGGGCACTTAACTCAGAGTATCCAACTACTTATACTCTGCCCTTGTTCTAAGTTCCTTCCTGAACTGGGAACACAAGCCGTAGAGGCCTGTTCCACTTAAGTGCGTTTATACGTTTTGGAAGCCTAAGGGCATTAGCCTGCATTTTACTGAGGGCTTCCAACTTGTTTATAGGCCGCCTATGTTCTAAAGTCTTTCCTGTGGTGCGAACACTCTGCCAACTGGAAGACTTCACCTTAAGTGCGATAATACGTTTTGGAAGCACAAGGGACTGGACGGGCACTTAACTAGAGTATCCAACCTGCTTCTTGCGGCCCTTGTTCTAAGTTCCTTCCTGAACAGGGAACACAAGCCGTATAGGCCTCTTCCACTTAAGTGCGTTTATACGTTTTGGAAGCCTAAGGGCATTAGCCTGCATTTTACTTAGAGCTTCCAACTTCCTCTTAGGCCACCTTTGTCCTAAGTTCTTTCCTGAGCTGCGAACACTTGCCACTTGTCGGACTTCACCTTAAGTGCGATAATACGTTTTGGAAGCACAAGGGACTGGACGGGCACTTCACTAGAGTATCCAACCTGCTTCTTGTCTGCCCTTCTTGTAAGTTCCTTCCTGGACTGTGAACACATCGCCGCAGCGGCCTCTTCACCCTGAGAGATTTGATACGTTTTGGAAGCATGAGAGCCATAGCCTGCATGTTCCTTAGCGCTTCCAGCTTGCTTATAGGCCGCCGTTGTTCTTAGTTCTTTTCTGAAAACGGCGAACACCCTGCCACTTATGAGAGTTCACCTTAAGAGCGATGATACGTTTTGCAAGTCTAAGGGACTTGCTGTGCACTTCCTTCAGTGTATCCAACTGGCCTCCAGTCCGTCTTTGTTCTAACTTCTTTCCTCAACTGGGAAAACACTGCCAGAATGCGTTTTGGTATGAAGCAGGATTTAACGTTTTGGAAACAGAAGCGCATTGGCGAGCACTTCAATCACAGTCTTCAACCTGCCTAGAATCCGCCCTTGTTCTGACACCTTTCCTCCACTGGGAAAACAGTGCCATGTGAGTGTTGGTCTTCAGTGCGTTTGGAGGTTTTGGAAGCCTAAGGAACTTCACTTGAACTTAACTCAGTGTGTGCAACAAGCTTATAGTCTGTCCATGTTCTAAGATCTTTCCTCACCTGGGAACACACTGCCAATGAGGAGACTTACCCTTCAGAGCGATTATAGCTTTTGGAAGCATATGGGACTTGGCCTGCATTTCCCTTAGAGTCTCCAACTTGCCTACAGTGTGGCCTTGTTCCAACTTCTTTCAACCACGGGGAACACACTGTCACATATGGATCTGCACTTCAGATCGGGTTTACGTTTTGGAAGCATCAGGGTCTTGACATGCACTTAACGTAGAGTATGCAACTTGCCTATAGTGCAACCAGGGTCTATCTTCTTTCCACAACTGGGAACACAGTGCCATTTATGCATGTAAACCTTAAGATCGCCTTTACCTTGGGGAAGCAGAAATTTCTTTGCCTGCCCTTAACTCAGAGTATCCAACAAGCTTCTAGTCCGCCCTTGTTCTAAATTCTTTCCTTAACTGGGAACACACTGCCACTTCTGAGCCTTCTCCTTATGTGCGATAATACGTTTTGGAAGCACAAGAGACTGGACGGTCACTTAACTCAGAATATCCAACAGGCTTATAGTCTGACCTTTTTCTAAGTTCCTTCCTGAACTGGGAACATAAGCCTCATAGGCCTCTTGGACTTAAGTGCGTTTATACGTTTTGGAAGCCTAAGGGCATTAGCCTGCATTTTACTTAGAGCTTCCAAGTTGCTTATAGGCCACCTTTGTTCTAAGTTCTTTCCTGAGCTGCGAACACTTGCCACTTGTCAGACTTCACCTTAAGTGCGATAATACGTTTTGGAAGCACAAGGGACTGGATGGGCACTTAACTAGAGTATCCAACCTGCTTCTTGTCTGCCCTTGTTCTAAGTTCCTTCCTGAACTGGGAAACCAAGCCACATAGGCCTATTCGACTTAAGTGCGTTTATACGTTTTGGAAGCCTAAGGGCATTAGCCTGCATATTACTGAGGTCTTCCAACTTGCTTATAGGCCGCAAATGTTCTAAAGTCTTTCCTGAGCTGCGAACACTTGCCACTTGTCGGACTTCACCTTAAGTGCGATAATACGTTTTGGAAGCACAAGGGACTGGACGGGCACTTCACTAGAGTATCCAACCTGCTTCTTGTCTGCCCTTGTTCTAAGTACCTTCCTGGACTGTGAACACATCGCCGCATCGGCCTCTTCACCCTGAGAGATTTGATACGTTTTGGAAGCATGAGAGCCATAGCCTGCATGTTCCTTAGCGCTTCCAGCTTGCTTATAGGCCGCCGTTGTTCTTAGTTCTTTTCTGAAATCGGCGAACACCCTGCCACTTATGAGAGTTCACCTTAAGAGCGATGATACGTTTTGCAAGTCTAAGGGACTTGCTGTGCACTTCCTTCAGTGTATCCAACTGGCCTCCAGTCCGTCTTTGTTCTAACTTCTTTCCTCAACTGGGAAAACACTGCCAGAATGCGTTTTGGTATGAAGCAGGATTTAACGTTTTGGAAACAGAAGCGCAATGGCGAGCACTTCACTCACAGTCTTCAATCTGCCTAGAATCCGCCCTTGTTCTGACACCTTTCCTCCACTGGGAAAACAGTGCCATGCGAGTGTTCGTCTTCAGTGCGTTTGGAGGTTTTGGAAGCCTAAGGGACTTTACTTGAACTTAACTCAGTGTATGCAACAAGCTTATAGTCTGTCCATGTTCTAAGATCTTTCCTCACCTGGGAACACACTGCCAATGAGGAGACTTACCCTTCAGAGCGATTATACGATTTGGAAGCATATGGGACTTGGCTTGCATTTCCCTTAGAGTATCCAACTTGCCTCTAGTGTGGCCTTGTTCCAACTACTTTCAACCACGGGGAACACACTGTCACATATGGATCTGCACTTCAGATCGAGTTTACGTTTTGGAAGCATCAGGGTCTTGACATGCACTTAACGTAGAGTATGCAACTTGCCTATAGTGCAACCAGGGTCTATCTTCTTTCCACAACTGGGAACACAGTGCCATTTATGCATGTAAACCTTAAGATCGCCTTTACCTTGGGGAAGCAGAAACGTCTTTGCCTGCCCTTAACTCAGCGTATCCAACAAGCTTCTAGTCCCCCCTTGTTCTAAATTCTTTCCTTAACTGGGAACACACTGCGACTTATGAGACTTCTCCTTAAGTGCGATAATACATTTTGGAAGCACAAGAGACTGGACGGGCACTTAACTCAGAGTATCCAACTACTTATACTCTGCCCTTGTTCTAAGTTCCTTCCTGAACTGGGAACACAAGCCGTAGAGGCCTGTTCCACTTAAGTGCGTTTATACGTTTTGGAAGCCTAAGGGCATTAGCCTGCATTTTACTGAGGGCTTCCAACTTGTTTATAGGCCGCCTATGTTCTAAAGTCTTTCCTGTGGTGCGAACACTCTGCCAACTGGAAGACTTCACCTTAAGTGCGATAATACGTTTTGGAAGCACAAGGGACTGGACGGGCACTTAACTAGAGTATCCAACCTGCTTCTTGCGGCCCTTGTTCTAAGTTCCTTCCTGAACAGGGAACACAAGCCGTATAGGCCTCTTCCACTTAAGTGCGTTTATACGTTTTGGAAGCCTAAGGGCATTAGCCTGCATTTTACTTAGAGCTTCCAACTTCCTCTTAGGCCACCTTTGTCCTAAGTTCTTTCCTGAGCTGCGAACACTTGCCACTTGTCGGACTTCACCTTAAGTGCGATAATACGTTTTGGAAGCACAAGGGACTGGACGGGCACTTCACTAGAGTATCCAACCTGCTTCTTGTCTGCCCTTCTTGTAAGTTCCTTCCTGGACTGTGAACACATCGCCGCAGCGGCCTCTTCACCCTGAGAGATTTGATACGTTTTGGAAGCATGAGAGCCATAGCCTGCATGTTCCTTAGCGCTTCCAGCTTGCTTATAGGCCGCCGTTGTTCTTAGTTCTTTTCTGAAAACGGCGAACACCCTGCCACTTATGAGAGTTCACCTTAAGAGCGATGATACGTTTTGCAAGTCTAAGGGACTTGCTGTGCACTTCCTTCAGTGTATCCAACTGGCCTCCAGTCCGTCTTTGTTCTAACTTCTTTCCTCAACTGGGAAAACACTGCCAGAATGCGTTTTGGTATGAAGCAGGATTTAACGTTTTGGAAACAGAAGCGCATTGGCGAGCACTTCACTCACAGTCTTCAACCTGCCTAGAATCCGCCCTTGTTCTGACACCTTTCCTCCACTGGGAAAACAGTGCCATGTGAGTGTTGGTCTTCAGTGCGTTTGGAGGTTTTGGAAGCCTAAGGAACTTCACTTGAACTTAACTCAGTGTGTGCAACAAGCTTATAGTCTGTCCATGTTCTAAGATCTTTCCTCACCTGGGAACACACTGCCAATGAGGAGACTTACCCTTCAGAGCGATTATAGCTTTTGGAAGCATATGGGACTTGGCCTGCATTTCCCTTAGAGTCTCCAACTTGCCTACAGTGTGGCCTTGTTCCAACTTCTTTCAACCACGGGGAACACACTGTCACATATGGATCTGCACTTCAGATCGGGTTTACGTTTTGGAAGCATCAGGGTCTTGACATGCACTTAACGTAGAGTATGCAACTTGCCTATAGTGCAACCAGGGTCTATCTTCTTTCCACAACTGGGAACACACTGCCATTTATGCATGTAAACCTTAAGATCGCCTTTACCTTGGGGAAGCAGAAATTTCTTTGCCTGCCCTTAACTCAGAGTATCCAACAAGCTTCTAGTCCGCCCTTGTTCTAAATTCTTTCCTTAACTGGGAACACACTGCCACTTCTGAGCCTTCTCCTTATGTGCGATAATACGTTTTGGAAGCACAAGAGACTGGACGGGCACTTAACTCAGAATATCCAACAGGCTTATAGTCTGACCTTTTTCTAAGTTCCTTCCTGAACTGGGAACATAAGCCTCATAGGCCTCTTGGACTTAAGTGCGTTTATACGTTTTGGAAGCCTAAGGGCATTAGCCTGCATTTTACTTAGAGCTTCCAAGTTGCTTATAGGCCACCTTTGTTCTAAGTTCTTTCCTGAGCTGCGAACACTTGCCACTTGTCAGACTTCACCTTAAGTGCGATAATACGTTTTGGAAGCACAAGGGACTGGATGGGCACTTAACTAGAGTATCCAACCTGCTTCTTGTCTGCCCTTGTTCTAAGTTCCTTCCTGAACTGGGAAACCAAGCCACATAGGCCTATTCGACTTAAGTGCGTTTATACGTTTTGGAAGCCTAAGGGCATTAGCCTGCATATTACTGAGGTCTTCCAACTTGCTTATAGGCCGCAAATGTTCTAAAGTCTTTCCTGAGCTGCGAACACTTGCCACTTGTCGGACTTCACCTTAAGTGCGATAATACGTTTTGGA
This sequence comes from Meles meles, assembly GCF_922984935.1. Lineage (NCBI taxonomy): Eukaryota > Metazoa > Chordata > Mammalia > Carnivora > Mustelidae > Meles > Meles meles. The sequence continues at coordinate 38,442,009 of NC_060069.1, forward strand.
AGCACAAGGGACTGGACGGGCACTTCACTAGAGTATCCAACCTGCTTCTTGTCTGCCCTTGTTCTAAGTACCTTCCTGGACTGTGAACACATCGCCGCATCGGCCTCTTCACCCTGAGAGATTTGATACGTTTTGGAAGCATGAGAGCCATAGCCTGCATGTTCCTTAGCGCTTCCAGCTTGCTTATAGGCCGCCGTTGTTCTTAGTTCTTTTCTGAAATCGGCGAACACCCTGCCACTTATGAGAGTTCACCTTAAGAGCGATGATACGTTTTGCAAGTCTAAGGGACTTGCTGTGCACTTCCTTCAGTGTATCCAACTGGCCTCCAGTCCGTCTTTGTTCTAACTTCTTTCCTCAACTGGGAAAACACTGCCAGAATGCGTTTTGGTATGAAGCAGGATTTAACGTTTTGGAAACAGAAGCGCAATGGCGAGCACTTCACTCACAGTCTTCAATCTGCCTAGAATCCGCCCTTGTTCTGACACCTTTCCTCCACTGGGAAAACAGTGCCATGCGAGTGTTCGTCTTCAGTGCGTTTGGAGGTTTTGGAAGCCTAAGGGACTTTACTTGAACATAACTCAGTGTATGCAACAAGCTTATAGTCTGTCCATGTTCTAAGATCTTTCCTCACCTGGGAACACACTGCCAATGAGGAGACTTACCCTTCAGAGCGATTATACGATTTGGAAGCATATGGGACTTGGCTTGCATTTCCCTTAGAGTATCCAACTTGCCTCTAGTGTGGCCTTGTTCCAACTACTTTCAACCACGGGGAACACACTGTCACATATGGATCTGCACTTCAGATCGAGTTTACGTTTTGGAAGCATCAGGGTCTTGACGTGCACTTAACGTAGAGTATGCAACTTGCCTATAGTGCAACCAGGGTCTATCTTCTTTCCACAACTGGGAACACAGTGCCATTTATGCATGTAAACCTTAAGATCGCCTTTACCTTGGGGAAGCAGAAACGTCTTTGCCTGCCCTTAACTCAGCGTATCCAACAAGCTTCTAGTCCGCCCTTGTTCTAAATTCTTTCCTTAACTGGGAACACACTGCGACTTATGAGACTTCTCCTTAAGTGCGATAATACATTTTGGAAGCACAAGAGACTGGACGGGCACTTAACTCAGAGTATCCAACTACTTATACTCTGCCCTTGTTCTAAGTTCCTTCCTGAACTGGGAACACAAGCCGTAGAGGCCTGTTCCACTTAAGTGCGTTTATACGTTTTGGAAGCCTAAGGGCATTAGCCTGCATTTTACTGAGGGCTTCCAACTTGTTTATAGGCCGCCTATGTTCTAAAGTCTTTCCTGTGGTGCGAACACTCTGCCAACTGGAAGACTTCACCTTAAGTGCGATAATACGTTTTGGAAGCACAAGGGACTGGACGGGCACTTAACTAGAGTATCCAACCTGCTTCTTGCGGCCCTTGTTCTAAGTTCCTTCCTGAACAGGGAACACAAGCCGTATAGGCCTCTTCCACTTAAGTGCGTTTATACGTTTTGGAAGCCTAAGGGCATTAGCCTGCATTTTACTTAGAGCTTCCAACTTCCTCTTAGGCCACCTTTGTCCTAAGTTCTTTCCTGAGCTGCGAACACTTGCCACTTGTCGGACTTCACCTTAAGTGCGATAATACGTTTTGGAAGCACAAGGGACTGGACGGGCACTTCACTAGAGTATCCAACCTGCTTCTTGTCTGCCCTTCTTGTAAGTTCCTTCCTGGACTGTGAACACATCGCCGCAGCGGCCTCTTCACCCTGAGAGATTTGATACGTTTTGGAAGCATGAGAGCCATAGCCTGCATGTTCCTTAGCGCTTCCAGCTTGCTTATAGGCCGCCGTTGTTCTTAGTTCTTTTCTGAAAACGGCGAACACCCTGCCACTTATGAGAGTTCACCTTAAGAGCGATGATACGTTTTGCAAGTCTAAGGGACTTGCTGTGCACTTCCTTCAGTGTATCCAACTGGCCTCCAGTCCGTCTTTGTTCTAACTTCTTTCCTCAACTGGGAAAACACTGCCAGAATGCGTTTTGGTATGAAGCAGGATTTAACGTTTTGGAAACAGAAGCGCATTGGCGAGCACTTCAATCACAGTCTTCAACCTGCCTAGAATCCGCCCTTGTTCTGACACCTTTCCTCCACTGGGAAAACAGTGCCATGTGAGTGTTGGTCTTCAGTGCGTTTGGAGGTTTTGGAAGCCTAAGGAACTTCACTTGAACTTAACTCAGTGTGTGCAACAAGCTTATAGTCTGTCCATGTTCTAAGATCTTTCCTCACCTGGGAACACACTGCCAATGAGGAGACTTACCCTTCAGAGCGATTATACGATTTGGAAGCATATGGGACTTGGCCTGCATTTCCCTTAGAGTCTCCAACTTGCCTACAGTGTGGCCTTGTTCCAACTTCTTTCAACCACGGGGAACACACTGTCACATATGGATCTGCACTTCAGATCGGGTTTACGTTTTGGAAGCATCAGGGTCTTGACATGCACTTAACGTAGAGTATGCAACTTGCCTATAGTGCAACCAGGGTCTATCTTCTTTCCACAACTGGGAACACACTGCCATTTATGCATGTAAACCTTAAGATCGCCTTTACCTTGGGGAAGCAGAAATTTCTTTGCCTGCCCTTAACTCAGAGTATCCAACAAGCTTCTAGTCCGCCCTTGTTCTAAATTCTTTCCTTAACTGGGAACACACTGCCACTTCTGAGCCTTCTCCTTATGTGCGATAATACGTTTTGGAAGCACAAGAGACTGGACGGGCACTTAACTCAGAATATCCAACAGGCTTATAGTCTGACCTTTTTCTAAGTTCCTTCCTGAACTGGGAACATAAGCCTCATAGGCCTCTTGGACTTAAGTGCGTTTATACGTTTTGGAAGCCTAAGGGCATTAGCCTGCATTTTACTTAGAGCTTCCAAGTTGCTTATAGGCCACCTTTGTTCTAAGTTCTTTCCTGAGCTGCGAACACTTGCCACTTGTCAGACTTCACCTTAAGTGCGATAATACGTTTTGGAAGCACAAGGGACTGGATGGGCACTTAACTAGAGTATCCAACCTGCTTCTTGTCTGCCCTTGTTCTAAGTTCCTTCCTGAACTGGGAAACCAAGCCACATAGGCCTATTCGACTTAAGTGCGTTTATACGTTTTGGAAGCCTAAGGGCATTAGCCTGCATATTACTGAGGTCTTCCAACTTGCTTATAGGCCGCAAATGTTCTAAAGTCTTTCCTGAGCTGCGAACACTTGCCACTTGTCGGACTTCACCTTAAGTGCGATAATACGTTTTGGAAGCACAAGGGACTGGACGGGCACTTCACTAGAGTATCCAACCTGCTTCTTGTCTGCCCTTGTTCTAAGTACCTTCCTGGACTGTGAACACATCGCCGCATCGGCCTCTTCACCCTGAGAGATTTGATACGTTTTGGAAGCATGAGAGCCATAGCCTGCATGTTCCTTAGCGCTTCCAGCTTGCTTATAGGCCGCCGTTGTTCTTAGTTCTTTTCTGAAATCGGCGAACACCCTGCCACTTATGAGAGTTCACCTTAAGAGCGATGATACGTTTTGCAAGTCTAAGGGACTTGCTGTGCACTTCCTTCAGTGTATCCAACTGGCCTCCAGTCCGTCTTTGTTCTAACTTCTTTCCTCAACTGGGAAAACACTGCCAGAATGCGTTTTGGTATGAAGCAGGATTTAACGTTTTGGAAACAGAAGCGCAATGGCGAGCACTTCACTCACAGTCTTCAACCTGCCTAGAATCCGCCCTTGTTCTGACACCTTTCCTCCACTGGGAAAACAGTGCCATGCGAGTGTTCGTCTTCTACAGTGCGTTTGGAGGTTTTGGAAGCCTAAGTGACTTTACTTGAACTTAACTCAGTGTATGCAACAAGCTTACAGTCTGTCCATGTTCTAAGATCTTTCCTCACCTGGGAACACACTGCCAATGAGGAGACTTACCCTTCAGAGCGATTATACGATTTGGAAGCATATGGGACTTGGCTTGCATTTCCCTTAGAGTATCCAACTTGCCTCTAGTGTGGCCTTGTTCCAACTACTTTCAACCACGGGGAACACACTGTCACATATGGATCTGCACTTCAGATCGAGTTTACGTTTTGGAAGCATCAGGGTCTTGACATGCACTTAACGTAGAGTATGCAACTTGCCTATAGTGCAACCAGGGTCTATCTTCTTTCCACAACTGGGAACACAGTGCCATTTATGCATGTAAACCTTAAGATCGCCTTTACCTTGGGGAAGCAGAAACGTCTTTGCCTGCCCTTAACTCAGCGTATCCAACAAGCTTCTAGTCCGCCCTTGTTCTAAATTCTTTCCTTAACTGGGAACACACTGCGACTTATGAGACTTCTCCTTAAGTGCGATAATACATTTTGGAAGCACAAGAGAATGGACGGGCACTTAACTCAGAGTATCCAACTACTTATACTCTGCCCTTGTTCTAAGTTCCTTCCTGAACTGGGAACACAAGCCGTAGAGGCCTGTTCCACTTAAGTGCGTTTATACGTTTTGGAAGCCTAAGGGCATTAGCCTGCATTTTACTGAGGGCTTCCAACTTGTTTATAGGCCGCCTATGTTCTAAAGTCTTTCCTGTGGTGCGAACACTCTGCCAACTGGAAGACTTCACCTTAAGTGCGATAATACGTTTTGGAAGCACAAGGGACTGGACGGGCACTTAACTAGAGTATCCATCCTGCTTCTTGCGGCCCTTGTTCTAAGTTCCTTCCTGAACAGGGAACACAAGCCGTATAGGCCTCTTCCACTTAAGTGCGTTTATACGTTTTGGAAGCCTAAGGGCATTAGCCTGCATTTTACTTAGAGCTTCCAACTTCCTCTTAGGCCACCTTTGTCCTAAGTTCTTTCCTGAGCTGCGAACACTTGCCACTTGTCGGACTTCACCTTAAGTGCGATAATACGTTTTGGAAGCACAAGGGACTGGACGGGCACTTCACTAGAGTATCCAACCTGCTTCTTGTCTGCCCTTCTTGTAAGTTCCTTCCTGGACTGTGAACACATCGCCGCAGCGGCCTCTTCACCCTGAGAGATTTGATACGTTTTGGAAGCATGAGAGCCATAGCCTGCATGTTCCTTAGCGCTTCCAGCTTGCTTATAGGCCGCCGTTGTTCTTAGTTCTTTTCTGAAAACGGCGAACACCCTGCCACTTATGAGAGTTCACCTTAAGAGCGATGATACGTTTTGCAAGTCTAAGGGACTTGCTGTGCACTTCCTTCAGTGTATCCAACTGGCCTCCAGTCCGTCTTTGTTCTAACTTCTTTCCTCAACTGGGAAAACACTGCCAGAATGCGTTTTGGTATGAAGCAGGATTTAACGTTTTGGAAACAGAAGCGCATTGGCGAGCACTTCACTCACAGTCTTCAACCTGCCTAGAATCCGCCCTTGTTCTGACACCTTTCCTCCACTGGGAAAACAGTGCCATGTGAGTGTTGGTCTTCAGTGCGTTTGGAGGTTTTGGAAGTTTAAGGAACTTCACTTGAACTTAACTCAGTGTGTGCAACAAGCTTATAGTCTGTCCATGTTCTAAGATCTTTCCTCACCTGGGAACACACTGCCAATGAGGAGACTTACCCTTCAGAGCGATTATAGCTTTTGGAAGCATATGGGACTTGGCCTGCATTTCCCTTAGAGTCTCCAACTTGCCTACAGTGTGGCCTTGTTCCAACTTCTTTCAACCACGGGGAACACACTGTCACATATGGATCTGCACTTCAGATCGGGTTTACGTTTTGGAAGCATCAGGGTCTTGACATGCACTTAACGTAGAGTATGCAACTTGCCTATAGTGCAACCAGGGTCTATCTTCTTTCCACAACTGGGAACACAGTGCCATTTATGCATGTAAACCTTAAGATCGCCTTTACCTTGGGGAAGCAGAAATTTCTTTGCCTGCCCTTAACTCAGAGTATCCAACAAGCTTCTAGTCCGCCCTTGTTCTAAATTCTTTCCTTAACTGGGAACACACTGCGACTTATGAGACTTCTCCTTAAGTGCGATAATACATTTTGGAAGCACAAGAGAATGGACGGGCACTTAACTCAGAGTATCCAACTACTTATACTCTGCCCTTGTTCTAAGTTCCTTCCTGAACTGGGAACACAAGCCGTATAGGCCTGTTCCACTTAAGTGCGTTTATACGTTTTGGAAGCCTAAGGGCATTAGCCTGCATTTTACTGAGGGCTTCCAACTTGTTTATAGGCCGCCTATGTTCTAAAGTCTTTCCTGTGGTGCGAACACTCTGCCAACTGGAAGACTTCACCTTAAGTGCGATAATACGTTTTGGAAGCACAAGGGACTGGACGGGCACTTAACTAGAGTATCCAACCTGCTTCTTGCGGCCCTTGTTCTAAGTTCCTTCCTGAACAGGGAACACAAGCCGTATAGGCCTCTTCCACTTAAGTGCGTTTATACGTTTTGGAAGCCTAAGGGCATTAGCCTGCATTTTACTTAGAGCTTCCAACTTCCTCTTAGGCCACCTTTGTCCTAAGTTCTTTCCTGAGCTGCGAACACTTGCCACTTGTCGGACTTCACCTTAAGTGCGATAATACGTTTTGGAAGCACAAGGGACTGGACGGGCACTTCACTAGAGTATCCAACCTGCTTCTTGTCTGCCCTTCTTGTAAGTTCCTTCCTGGACTGTGAACACATCGCCGCAGCGGCCTCTTCACCCTGAGAGATTTGATACGTTTTGGAAGCATGAGAGCCATAGCCTGCATGTTCCTTAGCGCTTCCAGCTTGCTTATAGGCCGCCGTTGTTCTTAGTTCTTTTCTGAAAACGGCGAACACCCTGCCACTTATGAGAGTTCACCTTAAGAGCGATGATACGTTTTGCAAGTCTAAGGGACTTGCTGTGCACTTCCTTCAGTGTATCCAACTGGCCTCCAGTCCGTCTTTGTTCTAACTTCTTTCCTCAACTGGGAAAACACTGCCAGAATGCGTTTTGGTATGAAGCAGGATTTAACGTTTTGGAAACAGAAGCGCATTGGCGAGCACTTCACTCACAGTCTTCAACCTGCCTAGAATCCGCCCTTGTTCTGACACCTTTCCTCCACTGGGAAAACAGTGCCATGTGAGTGTTGGTCTTCAGTGCGTTTGGAGGTTTTGGAAGCCTAAGGAACTTCACTTGAACTTAACTCAGTGTGTGCAACAAGCTTATAGTCTGTCCATGTTCTAAGATCTTTCCTCACCTGGGAACACACTGCCAATGAGGAGACTTACCCTTCAGAGCGATTATAGCTTTTGGAAGCATATGGGACTTGGCCTGCATTTCCCTTAGAGTCTCCAACTTGCCTACAGTGTGGCCTTGTTCCAACTTCTTTCAACCACGGGGAACACACTGTCACATATGGATCTGCACTTCAGATCGGGTTTACGTTTTGGAAGCATCAGGGTCTTGACATGCACTTAACGTAGAGTATGCAACTTGCCTATAGTGCAACCAGGGTCTATCTTCTTTCCACAACTGGGAACACACTGCCATTTATGCATGTAAACCTTAAGATCGCCTTTACCTTGGGGAAGCAGAAATTTCTTTGCCTGCCCTTAACTCAGAGTATCCAACAAGCTTCTAGTCCGCCCTTGTTCTAAATTCTTTCCTTAACTGGGAACACACTGCCACTTCTGAGCCTTCTCCTTATGTGCGATAATACGTTTTGGAAGCACAAGAGACTGGACGGGCACTTAACTCAGAATATCCAACAGGCTTATAGTCTGACCTTTTTCTAAGTTCCTTCCTGAACTGGGAACATAAGCCTCATAGGCCTCTTGGACTTAAGTGCGTTTATACGTTTTGGAAGCCTAAGGGCATTAGCCTGCATTTTACTTAGAGCTTCCAAGTTGCTTATAGGCCACCTTTGTTCTAAGTTCTTTCCTGAGCTGCGAACACTTGCCACTTGTCAGACTTCACCTTAAGTGCGATAATACGTTTTGGAAGCACAAGGGACTGGATGGGCACTTAACTAGAGTATCCAACCTGCTTCTTGTCTGCCCTTGTTCTAAGTTCCTTCCTGAACTGGGAAACCAAGCCACATAGGCCTATTCGACTTAAGTGCGTTTATACGTTTTGGAAGCCTAAGGGCATTAGCCTGCATATTACTGAGGTCTTCCAACTTGCTTATAGGCCGCAAATGTTCTAAAGTCTTTCCTGAGCTGCGAACACTTGCCACTTGTCGGACTTCACCTTAAGTGCGATAATACGTTTTGGAAGCACAAGGGACTGGACGGGCACTTCACTAGAGTATCCAACCTGCTTCTTGTCTGCCCTTGTTCTAAGTACCTTCCTGGACTGTGAACACATCGCCGCATCGGCCTCTTCACCCTGAGAGATTTGATACGTTTTGGAAGCATGAGAGCCATAGCCTGCATGTTCCTTAGCGCTTCCAGCTTGCTTATAGGCCGCCGTTGTTCTTAGTTCTTTTCTGAAATCGGCGAACACCCTGCCACTTATGAGAGTTCACCTTAAGAGCGATGATACGTTTTGCAAGTCTAAGGGACTTGCTGTGCACTTCCTTCAGTGTATCCAACTGGCCTCCAGTCCGTCTTTGTTCTAACTTCTTTCCTCAACTGGGAAAACACTGCCAGAATGCGTTTTGGTATGAAGCAGGATTTAACGTTTTGGAAACAGAAGCGCATTGGCGAGCACTTCACTCACAGTCTTCAACCTGCCTAGAATCCGCCCTTGTTCTGACACCTTTCCTCCACTGGGAAAACAGTGCCATGTGAGTGTTGGTCTTCAGTGCGTTTGGAGGTTTTGGAAGCCTAAGGAACTTCACTTGAACTTAACTCAGTGTGTGCAACAAGCTTATAGTCTGTCCATGTTCTAAGATCTTTCCTCACCTGGGAACACACTGCCAATGAGGAGACTTACCCTTCAGAGCGATTATAGCTTTTGGAAGCATATGGGACTTGGCCTGCATTTCCCTTAGAGTCTCCAACTTGCCTACAGTGTGGCCTTGTTCCAACTTCTTTCAACCACGGGGAACACACTGTCACATATGGATCTGCACTTCAGATCGGGTTTACGTTTTGGAAGCATCAGGGTCTTGACATGCACTTAACGTAGAGTATGCAACTTGCCTATAGTGCAACCAGGGTCTATCTTCTTTCCACAACTGGGAACACACTGCCATTTATGCATGTAAACCTTAAGATCGCCTTTACCTTGGGGAAGCAGAAATTTCTTTGCCTGCCCTTAACTCAGAGTATCCAACAAGCTTCTAGTCCGCCCTTGTTCTAAATTCTTTCCTTAACTGGGAACACACTGCCACTTCTGAGCCTTCTCCTTATGTGCGATAATACGTTTTGGAAGCACAAGAGACTGGACGGGCACTTAACTCAGAATATCCAACAGGCTTATAGTCTGACCTTTTTCTAAGTTCCTTCCTGAACTGGGAACATAAGCCTCATAGGCCTCTTGGACTTAAGTGCGTTTATACGTTTTGGAAGCCTAAGGGCATTAGCCTGCATTTTACTTAGAGCTTCCAAGTTGCTTATAGGCCACCTTTGTTCTAAGTTCTTTCCTGAGCTGCGAACACTTGCCACTTGTCAGACTTCACCTTAAGTGCGATAATACGTTTTGGAAGCACAAGGGACTGGATGGGCACTTAACTAGAGTATCCAACCTGCTTCTTGTCTGCCCTTGTTCTAAGTTCCTTCCTGAACTGGGAAACCAAGCCACATAGGCCTATTCGACTTAAGTGCGTTTATACGTTTTGGAAGCCTAAGGGCATTAGCCTGCATATTACTGAGGTCTTCCAACTTGCTTATAGGCCGCAAATGTTCTAAAGTCTTTCCTGAGCTGCGAACACTTGCCACTTGTCGGACTTCACCTTAAGTGCGATAATACGTTTTGGAAGCACAAGGGACTGGACGGGCACTTCACTAGAGTATCCAACCTGCTTCTTGTCTGCCCTTGTTCTAAGTACCTTCCTGGACTGTGAACACATCGCCGCATCGGCCTCTTCACCCTGAGAGATTTGATACGTTTTGGAAGCATGAGAGCCATAGCCTGCATGTTCCTTAGCGCTTCCAGCTTGCTTATAGGCCGCCGTTGTTCTTAGTTCTTTTCTGAAATCGGCGAACACCCTGCCACTTATGAGAGTTCACCTTAAGAGCGATGATACGTTTTGCAAGTCTAAGGGACTTGCTGTGCACTTCCTTCAGTGTATCCAACTGGCCTCCAGTCCGTCTTTGTTCTAACTTCTTTCCTCAACTGGGAAAACACTGCCAGAATGCGTTTTGGTATGAAGCAGGATTTAACGTTTTGGAAACAGAAGCGCATTGGCGAGCACTTCACTCACAGTCTTCAACCTGCCTAGAATCCGCCCTTGTTCTGACACCTTTCCTCCACTGGGAAAACAGTGCCATGTGAGTGTTGGTCTTCAGTGCGTTTGGAGGTTTTGGAAGCCTAAGGAACTTCACTTGAACTTAACTCAGTGTGTGCAACAAGCTTATAGTCTGTCCATGTTCTAAGATCTTTCCTCACCTGGGAACACACTGCCAATGAGGAGACTTACCCTTCAGAGCGATTATAGCTTTTGGAAGCATATGGGACTTGGCCTGCATTTCCCTTAGAGTCTCCAACTTGCCTACAGTGTGGCCTTGTTCCAACTTCTTTCAACCACGGGGAACACACTGTCACATATGGATCTGCACTTCAGATCGGGTTTACGTTTTGGAAGCATCAGGGTCTTGACATGCACTTAACGTAGAGTATGCAACTTGCCTATAGTGCAACCAGGGTCTATCTTCTTTCCACAACTGGGAACACACTGCCATTTATGCATGTAAACCTTAAGATCGCCTTTACCTTGGGGAAGCAGAAATTTCTTTGCCTGCCCTTAACTCAGAGTATCCAACAAGCTTCTAGTCCGCCCTTGTTCTAAATTCTTTCCTTAACTGGGAACACACTGCCACTTCTGAGCCTTCTCCTTATGTGCGATAATACGTTTTGGAAGCACAAGAGACTGGACGGGCACTTAACTCAGAATATCCAACAGGCTTATAGTCTGACCTTTTTCTAAGTTCCTTCCTGAACTGGGAACATAAGCCTCATAGGCCTCTTGGACTTAAGTGCGTTTATACGTTTTGGAAGCCTAAGGGCATTAGCCTGCATTTTACTTAGAGCTTCCAAGTTGCTTATAGGCCACCTTTGTTCTAAGTTCTTTCCTGAGCTGCGAACACTTGCCACTTGTCAGACTTCACCTTAAGTGCGATAATACGTTTTGGAAGCACAAGGGACTGGATGGGCACTTAACTAGAGTATCCAACCTGCTTCTTGTCTGCCCTTGTTCTAAGTTCCTTCCTGAACTGGGAAACCAAGCCACATAGGCCTATTCGACTTAAGTGCGTTTATACGTTTTGGAAGCCTAAGGGCATTAGCCTGCATATTACTGAGGTCTTCCAACTTGCTTATAGGCCGCAAATGTTCTAAAGTCTTTCCTGAGCTGCGAACACTTGCCACTTGTCGGACTTCACCTTAAGTGCGATAATACGTTTTGGAAGCACAAGGGACTGGACGGGCACTTCACTAGAGTATCCAACCTGCTTCTTGTCTGCCCTTGTTCTAAGTACCTTCCTGGACTGTGAACACATCGCCGCATCGGCCTCTTCACCCTGAGAGATTTGATACGTTTTGGAAGCATGAGAGCCATAGCCTGCATGTTCCTTAGCGCTTCCAGCTTGCTTATAGGCCGCCGTTGTTCTTAGTTCTTTTCTGAAAACGGCGAACACCCTGCCACTTATGAGAGTTCACCTTAAGAGCGATGATACGTTTTGCAAGTCTAAGGGACTTGCTGTGCACTTCCTTCAGTGTATCCAACTGGCCTCCAGTCCGTCTTTGTTCTAACTTCTTTCCTCAACTGGGAAAACACTGCCAGAATGCGTTTTGGTATGAAGCAGGATTTAACGTTTTGGAAACAGAAGCGCAATGGCGAGCACTTCACTCACAGTCTTCAACCTGCCTAGAATCCGCCCTTGTTCTGACACCTTTCCTCCACTGGGAAAACAGTGCCATGCGAGTGTTCGTCTTCAGTGCGTTTGGAGGTTTTGGAAGCCTAAGGGACTTTACTTGAACTTAACTCAGTGTATGCAACAAGCTTACAGTCTGTCCATGTTCTAAGATCTTTCCTCACCTGGGAACACACTGCCAATGAGGAGACTTACCCTTCAGAGCGATTATACGATTTGGAAGCATATGGGACTTGGCTTGCATTTCCCTTAGAGTATCCAACTTGCCTCTAGTGTGGCCTTGTTCCAACTACTTTCAACCACGGGGAACACACTGTCACATATGGATCTGCACTTCAGATCGAGTTTACGTTTTGGAAGCATCAGGGTCTTGACATGCACTTAACGTAGAGTATGCAACTTGCCTATAGTGCAACCAGGGTCTATCTTCTTTCCACAACTGGGAACACAGTGCCATTTATGCATGTAAACCTTAAGATCGCCTTTACCTTGGGGAAGCAGAAACGTCTTTGCCTGCCCTTAACTCAGCGTATCCAACAAGCTTCTAGTCCGCCCTTGTTCTAAATTCTTTCCTTAACTGGGAACACACTGCGACTTATGAGACTTCTCCTTAAGTGCGATAATACATTTTGGAAGCACAAGAGAATGGACGGGCACTTAACTCAGAGTATCCAACTACTTATACTCTGCCCTTGTTCTAAGTTCCTTCCTGAACTGGGAACACAAGCCGTAGAGGCCTGTTCCACTTAAGTGCGTTTATACGTTTTGGAAGCCTAAGGGCATTAGCCTGCATTTTACTGAGGGCTTCCAACTTGTTTATAGGCCGCCTATGTTCTAAAGTCTTTCCTGTGGTGCGAACACTCTGCCAACTGGAAGACTTCACCTTAAGTGCGATAATACGTTTTGGAAGCACAAGGGACTGGACGGGCACTTAACTAGAGTATCCAACCTGCTTCTTGCGGCCCTTGTTCTAAGTTCCTTCCTGAACAGGGAACACAAGCCGTATAGGCCTCTTCCACTTAAGTGCGTTTATACGTTTTGGAAGCCTAAGGGCATTAGCCTGCATTTTACTTAGAGCTTCCAACTTCCTCTTAGGCCACCTTTGTCCTAAGTTCTTTCCTGAGCTGCGAACACTTGCCACTTGTCGGACTTCACCTTAAGTGCGATAATACGTTTTGGAAGCACAAGGGACTGGACGGGCACTTCACTAGAGTATCCAACCTGCTTCTTGTCTGCCCTTCTTGTAAGTTCCTTCCTGGACTGTGAACACATCGCCGCAGCGGCCTCTTCACCCTGAGAGATTTGATACGTTTTGGAAGCATGAGAGCCATAGCCTGCATGTTCCTTAGCGCTTCCAGCTTGCTTATAGGCCGCCGTTGTTCTTAGTTCTTTTCTGAAAACGGCGAACACCCTGCCACTTATGAGAGTTCACCTTAAGAGCGATGATACGTTTTGCAAGTCTAAGGGACTTGCTGTGCACTTCCTTCAGTGTATCCAACTGGCCTCCAGTCCGTCTTTGTTCTAACTTCTTTCCTCAACTGGGAAAACACTGCCAGAATGCGTTTTGGTATGAAGCAGGATTTAACGTTTTGGAAACAGAAGCGCATTGGCGAGCACTTCAATCACAGTCTTCAACCTGCCTAGAATCCGCCCTTGTTCTGACACCTTTCCTCCACTGGGAAAACAGTGCCATGTGAGTGTTGGTCTTCAGTGCGTTTGGAGGTTTTGGAAGCCTAAGGAACTTCACTTGAACTTAACTCAGTGTGTGCAACAAGCTTATAGTCTGTCCATGTTCTAAGATCTTTCCTCACCTGGGAACACACTGCCAATGAGGAGACTTACCCTTCAGAGCGATTATACGATTTGGAAGCATATGGGACTTGGCCTGCATTTCCCTTAGAGTCTCCAACTTGCCTACAGTGTGGCCTTGTTCCAACTTCTTTCAACCACGGGGAACACACTGTCACATATGGATCTGCACTTCAGATCGGGTTTACGTTTTGGAAGCATCAGGGTCTTGACATGCACTTAACGTAGAGTATGCAACTTGCCTATAGTGCAACCAGGGTCTATCTTCTTTCCACAACTGGGAACACACTGCCATTTATGCATGTAAACCTTAAGATCGCCTTTACCTTGGGGAAGCAGAAATTTCTTTGCCTGCCCTTAACTCAGAGTATCCAACAAGCTTCTAGTCCGCCCTTGTTCTAAATTCTTTCCTTAACTGGGAACACACTGCCACTTCTGAGCCTTCTCCTTATGTGCGATAATACGTTTTGGAAGCACAAGAGACTGGACGGGCACTTAACTCAGAATATCCAACAGGCTTATAGTCTGACCTTTTTCTAAGTTCCTTCCTGAACTGGGAACATAAGCCTCATAGGCCTCTTGGACTTAAGTGCGTTTATACGTTTTGGAAGCCTAAGGGCATTAGCCTGCATTTTACTTAGAGCTTCCAAGTTGCTTATAGGCCACCTTTGTTCTAAGTTCTTTCCTGAGCTGCGAACACTTGCCACTTGTCAGACTTCACCTTAAGTGCGATAATACGTTTTGGAAGCACAAGGGACTGGATGGGCACTTAACTAGAGTATCCAACCTGCTTCTTGTCTGCCCTTGTTCTAAGTTCCTTCCTGAACTGGGAAACCAAGCCACATAGGCCTATTCGACTTAAGTGCGTTTATACGTTTTGGAAGCCTAAGGGCATTAGCCTGCATATTACTGAGGTCTTCCAACTTGCTTATAGGCCGCAAATGTTCTAAAGTCTTTCCTGAGCTGCGAACACTTGCCACTTGTCGGACTTCACCTTAAGTGCGATAATACGTTTTGGAAGCACAAGGGACTGGACGGGCACTTCACTAGAGTATCCAACCTGCTTCTTGTCTGCCCTTGTTCTAAGTACCTTCCTGGACTGTGAACACATCGCCGCATCGGCCTCTTCACCCTGAGAGATTTGATACGTTTTGGAAGCATGAGAGCCATAGCCTGCATGTTCCTTAGCGCTTCCAGCTTGCTTATAGGCCGCCGTTGTTCTTAGTTCTTTTCTGAAATCGGCGAACACCCTGCCACTTATGAGAGTTCACCTTAAGAGCGATGATACGTTTTGCAAGTCTAAGGGACTTGCTGTGCACTTCCTTCAGTGTATCCAACTGGCCTCCAGTCCGTCTTTGTTCTAACTTCTTTCCTCAACTGGGAAAACACTGCCAGAATGCGTTTTGGTATGAAGCAGGATTTAACGTTTTGGAAACAGAAGCGCAATGGCGAGCACTTCACTCACAGTCTTCAACCTGCCTAGAATCCGCCCTTGTTCTGACACCTTTCCTCCACTGGGAAAACAGTGCCATGCGAGTGTTCGTCTTCAGTGCGTTTGGAGGTTTTGGAAGCCTAAGGGACTTTACTTGAACTTAACTCAGTGTATGCAACAAGCTTACAGTCTGTCCATGTTCTAAGATCTTTCCTCACCTGGGAACACACTGCCAATGAGGAGACTTACCCTTCAGAGCGATTATACGATTTGGAAGCATATGGGACTTGGCTTGCATTTCCCTTAGAGTATCCAACTTGCCTCTAGTGTGGCCTTGTTCCAACTACTTTCAACCACGGGGAACACACTGTCACATATGGATCTGCACTTCAGATCGAGTTTACGTTTTGGAAGCATCAGGGTCTTGACATGCACTTAACGTAGAGTATGCAACTTGCCTATAGTGCAACCAGGGTCTATCTTCTTTCCACAACTGGGAACACAGTGCCATTTATGCATGTAAACCTTAAGATCGCCTTTACCTTGGGGAAGCAGAAACGTCTTTGCCTGCCCTTAACTCAGCGTATCCAACAAGCTTCTAGTCCGCCCTTGTTCTAAATTCTTTCCTTAACTGGGAACACACTGCGACTTATGAGACTTCTCCTTAAGTGCGATAATACATTTTGGAAGCACAAGAGAATGGACGGGCACTTAACTCAGAGTATCCAACTACTTATACTCTGCCCTTGTTCTAAGTTCCTTCCTGAACTGGGAACACAAGCCGTAGAGGCCTGTTCCACTTAAGTGCGTTTATACGTTTTGGAAGCCTAAGGGCATTAGCCTGCATTTTACTGAGGGCTTCCAACTTGTTTATAGGCCGCCTATGTTCTAAAGTCTTTCCTGTGGTGCGAACACTCTGCCAACTGGAAGACTTCACCTTAAGTGCGATAATACGTTTTGGAAGCACAAGGGACTGGACGGGCACTTAACTAGAGTATCCAACCTGCTTCTTGCGGCCCTTGTTCTAAGTTCCTTCCTGAACAGGGAACACAAGCCGTATAGGCCTCTTCCACTTAAGTGCGTTTATACGTTTTGGAAGCCTAAGGGCATTAGCCTGCATTTTACTTAGAGCTTCCAACTTCCTCTTAGGCCACCTTTGTCCTAAGTTCTTTCCTGAGCTGCGAACACTTGCCACTTGTCGGACTTCACCTTAAGTGCGATAATACGTTTTGGAAGCACAAGGGACTGGACGGGCACTTCACTAGAGTATCCAACCTGCTTCTTGTCTGCCCTTCTTGTAAGTTCCTTCCTGGACTGTGAACACATCGCCGCAGCGGCCTCTTCACCCTGAGAGATTTGATACGTTTTGGAAGCATGAGAGCCATAGCCTGCATGTTCCTTAGCGCTTCCAGCTTGCTTATAGGCCGCCGTTGTTCTTAGTTCTTTTCTGAAAACGGCGAACACCCTGCCACTTATGAGAGTTCACCTTAAGAGCGATGATACGTTTTGCAAGTCTAAGGGACTTGCTGTGCACTTCCTTCAGTGTATCCAACTGGCCTCCAGTCCGTCTTTGTTCTAACTTCTTTCCTCAACTGGGAAAACACTGCCAGAATGCGTTTTGGTATGAAGCAGGATTTAACGTTTTGGAAACAGAAGCGCATTGGCGAGCACTTCACTCACAGTCTTCAACCTGCCTAGAATCCGCCCTTGTTCTGACACCTTTCCTCCACTGGGAAAACAGTGCCATGTGAGTGTTGGTCTTCAGTGCGTTTGGAGGTTTTGGAAGCCTAAGGAACTTCACTTGAACTTAACTCAGTGTGTGCAACAAGCTTATAGTCTGTCCATGTTCTAAGATCTTTCCTCACCTGGGAACACACTGCCAATGAGGAGACTTACCCTTCAGAGCGATTATAGCTTTTGGAAGCATATGGGACTTGGCCTGCATTTCCCTTAGAGTCTCCAACTTGCCTACAGTGTGGCCTTGTTCCAACTTCTTTCAACCACGGGGAACACACTGTCACATATGGATCTGCACTTCAGATCGGGTTTACGTTTTGGAAGCATCAGGGTCTTGACATGCACTTAACGTAGAGTATGCAACTTGCCTATAGTGCAACCAGGGTCTATCTTCTTTCCACAACTGGGAACACACTGCCATTTATGCATGTAAACCTTAAGATCGCCTTTACCTTGGGGAAGCAGAAATTTCTTTGCCTGCCCTTAACTCAGAGTATCCAACAAGCTTCTAGTCCGCCCTTGTTCTAAATTCTTTCCTTAACTGGGAACACACTGCCACTTCTGAGCCTTCTCCTTATGTGCGATAATACGTTTTGGAAGCACAAGAGACTGGACGGGCACTTAACTCAGAATATCCAACAGGCTTATAGTCTGACCTTTTTCTAAGTTCCTTCCTGAACTGGGAACATAAGCCTCATAGGCCTCTTGGACTTAAGTGCGTTTATACGTTTTGGAAGCCTAAGGGCATTAGCCTGCATTTTACTTAGAGCTTCCAAGTTGCTTATAGGCCACCTTTGTTCTAAGTTCTTTCCTGAGCTGCGAACACTTGCCACTTGTCAGACTTCACCTTAAGTGCGATAATACGTTTTGGAAGCACAAGGGACTGGATGGGCACTTAACTAGAGTATCCAACCTGCTTCTTGTCTGCCCTTGTTCTAAGTTCCTTCCTGAACTGGGAAACCAAGCCACATAGGCCTATTCGACTTAAGTGCGTTTATACGTTTTGGAAGCCTAAGGGCATTAGCCTGCATATTACTGAGGTCTTCCAACTTGCTTATAGGCCGCAAATGTTCTAAAGTCTTTCCTGAGCTGCGAACACTTGCCACTTGTCGGACTTCACCTTAAGTGCGATAATACGTTTTGGAAGCACAAGGGACTGGACGGGCACTTCACTAGAGTATCCAACCTGCTTCTTGTCTGCCCTTGTTCTAAGTACCTTCCTGGACTGTGAACACATCGCCGCATCGGCCTCTTCACCCTGAGAGATTTGATACGTTTTGGAAGCATGAGAGCCATAGCCTGCATGTTCCTTAGCGCTTCCAGCTTGCTTATAGGCCGCCGTTGTTCTTAGTTCTTTTCTGAAATCGGCGAACACCCTGCCACTTATGAGAGTTCACCTTAAGAGCGATGATACGTTTTGCAAGTCTAAGGGACTTGCTGTGCACTTCCTTCAGTGTATCCAACTGGCCTCCAGTCCGTCTTTGTTCTAACTTCTTTCCTCAACTGGGAAAACACTGCCAGAATGCGTTTTGGTATGAAGCAGGATTTAACGTTTTGGAAACAGAAGCGCAATGGCGAGCACTTCACTCACAGTCTTCAATCTGCCTAGAATCCGCCCTTGTTCTGACACCTTTCCTCCACTGGGAAAACAGTGCCATGCGAGTGTTCGTCTTCAGTGCGTTTGGAGGTTTTGGAAGCCTAAGGGACT
Source organism: Meles meles (assembly GCF_922984935.1). NCBI lineage: Eukaryota > Metazoa > Chordata > Mammalia > Carnivora > Mustelidae > Meles > Meles meles. Next base: position 38,460,698 of record NC_060069.1, read on the forward strand.
TTACTTGAACATAACTCAGTGTATGCAACAAGGTTATAGTCTGTCCATGTTCTAAGATCTTTCCTCACCTGGGAACACACTGCCAATGAGGAGACTTACCCTTCAGAGCGATTATACGATTTGGAAGCATATGGGACTTGGCTTGCATTTCCCTTAGAGTATCCAACTTGCCTCTAGTGTGGCCTTGTTCCAACTACTTTCAACCACGGGGAACACACTGTCACATATGGATCTGCACTTCAGATCGAGTTTACGTTTTGGAAGCATCAGGGTCTTGACGTGCACTTAACGTAGAGTATGCAACTTGCCTATAGTGCAACCAGGGTCTATCTTCTTTCCACAACTGGGAACACAGTGCCATTTATGCATGTAAACCTTAAGATCGCCTTTACCTTGGGGAAGCAGAAACGTCTTTGCCTGCCCTTAACTCAGCGTATCCAACAAGCTTCTAGTCCGCCCTTGTTCTAAATTCTTTCCTTAACTGGGAACACACTGCGACTTATGAGACTTCTCCTTAAGTGCGATAATACATTTTGGAAGCACAAGAGACTGGACGGGCACTTAACTCAGAGTATCCAACTACTTATACTCTGCCCTTGTTCTAAGTTCCTTCCTGAACTGGGAACACAAGCCGTAGAGGCCTGTTCCACTTAAGTGCGTTTATACGTTTTGGAAGCCTAAGGGCATTAGCCTGCATTTTACTGAGGGCTTCCAACTTGTTTATAGGCCGCCTATGTTCTAAAGTCTTTCCTGTGGTGCGAACACTCTGCCAACTGGAAGACTTCACCTTAAGTGCGATAATACGTTTTGGAAGCACAAGGGACTGGACGGGCACTTAACTAGAGTATCCAACCTGCTTCTTGCGGCCCTTGTTCTAAGTTCCTTCCTGAACAGGGAACACAAGCCGTATAGGCCTCTTCCACTTAAGTGCGTTTATACGTTTTGGAAGCCTAAGGGCATTAGCCTGCATTTTACTTAGAGCTTCCAACTTCCTCTTAGGCCACCTTTGTCCTAAGTTCTTTCCTGAGCTGCGAACACTTGCCACTTGTCGGACTTCACCTTAAGTGCGATAATACGTTTTGGAAGCACAAGGGACTGGACGGGCACTTCACTAGAGTATCCAACCTGCTTCTTGTCTGCCCTTCTTGTAAGTTCCTTCCTGGACTGTGAACACATCGCCGCAGCGGCCTCTTCACCCTGAGAGATTTGATACGTTTTGGAAGCATGAGAGCCATAGCCTGCATGTTCCTTAGCGCTTCCAGCTTGCTTATAGGCCGCCGTTGTTCTTAGTTCTTTTCTGAAAACGGCGAACACCCTGCCACTTATGAGAGTTCACCTTAAGAGCGATGATACGTTTTGCAAGTCTAAGGGACTTGCTGTGCACTTCCTTCAGTGTATCCAACTGGCCTCCAGTCCGTCTTTGTTCTAACTTCTTTCCTCAACTGGGAAAACACTGCCAGAATGCGTTTTGGTATGAAGCAGGATTTAACGTTTTGGAAACAGAAGCGCATTGGCGAGCACTTCAATCACAGTCTTCAACCTGCCTAGAATCCGCCCTTGTTCTGACACCTTTCCTCCACTGGGAAAACAGTGCCATGTGAGTGTTGGTCTTCAGTGCGTTTGGAGGTTTTGGAAGCCTAAGGAACTTCACTTGAACTTAACTCAGTGTGTGCAACAAGCTTATAGTCTGTCCATGTTCTAAGATCTTTCCTCACCTGGGAACACACTGCCAATGAGGAGACTTACCCTTCAGAGCGATTATAGCTTTTGGAAGCATATGGGACTTGGCCTGCATTTCCCTTAGAGTCTCCAACTTGCCTACAGTGTGGCCTTGTTCCAACTTCTTTCAACCACGGGGAACACACTGTCACATATGGATCTGCACTTCAGATCGGGTTTACGTTTTGGAAGCATCAGGGTCTTGACATGCACTTAACGTAGAGTATGCAACTTGCCTATAGTGCAACCAGGGTCTATCTTCTTTCCACAACTGGGAACACACTGCCATTTATGCATGTAAACCTTAAGATCGCCTTTACCTTGGGGAAGCAGAAATTTCTTTGCCTGCCCTTAACTCAGAGTATCCAACAAGCTTCTAGTCCGCCCTTGTTCTAAATTCTTTCCTTAACTGGGAACACACTGCCACTTCTGAGCCTTCTCCTTATGTGCGATAATACGTTTTGGAAGCACAAGAGACTGGACGGGCACTTAACTCAGAATATCCAACAGGCTTATAGTCTGACCTTTTTCTAAGTTCCTTCCTGAACTGGGAACATAAGCCTCATAGGCCTCTTGGACTTAAGTGCGTTTATACGTTTTGGAAGCCTAAGGGCATTAGCCTGCATTTTACTTAGAGCTTCCAAGTTGCTTATAGGCCACCTTTGTTCTAAGTTCTTTCCTGAGCTGCGAACACTTGCCACTTGTCAGACTTCACCTTAAGTGCGATAATACGTTTTGGAAGCACAAGGGACTGGATGGGCACTTAACTAGAGTATCCAACCTGCTTCTTGTCTGCCCTTGTTCTAAGTTCCTTCCTGAACTGGGAAACCAAGCCACATAGGCCTATTCGACTTAAGTGCGTTTATACGTTTTGGAAGCCTAAGGGCATTAGCCTGCATATTACTGAGGTCTTCCAACTTGCTTATAGGCCGCAAATGTTCTAAAGTCTTTCCTGAGCTGCGAACACTTGCCACTTGTCGGACTTCACCTTAAGTGCGATAATACGTTTTGGAAGCACAAGGGACTGGACGGGCACTTCACTAGAGTATCCAACCTGCTTCTTGTCTGCCCTTGTTCTAAGTACCTTCCTGGACTGTGAACACATCGCCGCATCGGCCTCTTCACCCTGAGAGATTTGATACGTTTTGGAAGCATGAGAGCCATAGCCTGCATGTTCCTTAGCGCTTCCAGCTTGCTTATAGGCCGCCGTTGTTCTTAGTTCTTTTCTGAAATCGGCGAACACCCTGCCACTTATGAGAGTTCACCTTAAGAGCGATGATACGTTTTGCAAGTCTAAGGGACTTGCTGTGCACTTCCTTCAGTGTATCCAACTGGCCTCCAGTCCGTCTTTGTTCTAACTTCTTTCCTCAACTGGGAAAACACTGCCAGAATGCGTTTTGGTATGAAGCAGGATTTAACGTTTTGGAAACAGAAGCGCAATGGCGAGCACTTCACTCACAGTCTTCAACCTGCCTAGAATCCGCCCTTGTTCTGACACCTTTCCTCCACTGGGAAAACAGTGCCATGCGAGTGTTCGTCTTCAGTGCGTTTGGAGGTTTTGGAAGCCTAAGGGACTTTACTTGAACTTAACTCAGTGTATGCAACAAGCTTATAGTCTGTCCATGTTCTAAGATCTTTCCTCACCTGGGAACACCCTGCCAATGAGGAGACTTACCCTTCAGAGCGATTATACGATTTGGAAGCATATGGGACTTGGCCTGCATTTCCCTTAGAGTATCCAACTTGCCTCTAGTGTGGCCTTGTTCCAACTTCTTTCAACCACGGGGAACACACTGTCACATATGGATCTGCACTTCAGATCGAGTTTACGTTTTGGAAGCATAAGTGTCTTGACGTGCACTTAACTTAGAGCATGCAACTTGCTTATAGTGCGACCAGGGTCTATCTTCTTTCCACTACTGGGAACACACTGCCATTTATGAATCTTCACCTTATGATCGCGTTTACGTTTGGGAAGCAGAAACGTCTTTGCCTGCCCTTAACTCAGAGTACCCAACAAGCTTCTAGTCCGGCCTTGTTCTAAATTCTTTCCTTAACTGGGAACACACTGCGACTTATGAGACTTCTCCTTAAGTGCGATAATAAATTTTGGAAGCACAAGAGAATGGACGGGCACTGAACTCAGAGTATCCAACTACTTATACTCTGCCCTTGTCTAAGTTCCTTCCTGAACTGGGAACACAAGCCGTAGAGGCCTCTTCCACTTAAGTGCGTTTATACGTTTTGGAAGCCTAAGGGCCTTAGCCTGCATTTTACGTAGAGCTTCCAACTTGCTCCTAGGCCACCTTTGTTCTAAGTTCTTTCCTGAGCTGCGAACACTTGCCACTTGTCGGACTTCACGTTAAGTGCGATAATACATTTTGGAAGCACAAGGGACTGGATGGGCACTTAACTAGAGTATCCAACCTGCTTCTTGTCGGCCCTTGTTCTAAGTTCCTTCCTGAACTGGGAAACCAAGCCACATAGGCCTATTCGACGTAAGTGCGTTTATACGTTTTGGAAGCCTAAGGGCATTAGCCTGCATTTTACTGAGGGCTTCCAACTTGCTTATAGGCCGCCTATGCTCTAAAGTCTTTCCTGAGCTGCGAACACTCTGCCAACTGGAAGACTTCACCTTAAGTGCGATAATACGTTTTGGAAGCACAAGGGACTGGACGGGCACTTAACTAGAGTATCCAACCTGCTTCTTGTCGGCCCTTGTTATAAGTTCCTTCCTGAACAGGGAACACAAGCCGTACAGGCCTCTTCCACTTAAGTGCGTTTATACGTTTTGGAAGCCTAAGGGCATTAGCCTGCATTTTACGTAGAGCTTCCAACTTGCTCTTAGGCCACCTTTGTTCTAAGTTCTTTCCTGAGCTGCGAACACTTGCCACTTGTCGGACTTCACCTGAAGTGCGATAATACGTTTTGGAAGCACAAGGGACTGGACGGGCACTTAACTAGAGTATCCAACCTGCTTCTTGTCTGCCCTTGTTCTAAGTTCCTTCCTGAACTGGGAAACCAAGCCACATAGGCCTATTCGACGTAAGTGCGTTTATACGTTTTGGAAGCCTAAGGGCATTAGCCTGCATTTCACTGAGGGCTTCCAACTTGCTTATAGGCCGCCTATGTTCTAAAGTCTTTCCTGAGCTGCGAACACTCTGCCAACTGGAAGACTTCACCTTAAGTGCGATAATACGTTTTGGAAGCACAAGGGACTGGACGGGCACTTAACTAGAGTATCCAACCTGCTTCTTGTCTGCACTTCTTGTAAGTTCCTTCCTGGACAGTGAACTCATCGCCGCATCGGCCTCTTCACCCTGAGAGATTTGATACGTTTTGGAAGCATGAGAGCCATAGCCTGCATGTTCCTTAGCGCTTCCAGCTTGCTTATAGGCCGCCGTTGTTCTTAGTTCTTTTCTGGAAACGGCGAACACCCTGCCACTTATGAGAGTTCACCTTAAGAGCGATGATACGTTTTGCAAGTCTAAGGGACTTGCTGTGCACTTCCTTCAGTGTATCCAACTGGCCTCCAGTCCGTCTTTGTTCTAACTTCTTTCCTCAACTGGGAAAACTCTGCCAGAATGCGTTTTGGTATGAAGCAGGATTTAACGTTTTGGAAACAGAAGCGCATTGGCGAGCACTTCACTCACAGTCTTCAACCTGCCTAGAATCCGCCCTTGTTCTGACACCTTTCCTCCACTGGGAAAACAGTGCCATGTGAGTGTTGGTCTTCAGTGCGTTTGGAGGTTTTGGAAGCCTAAGGAACTTCACTTGAACTTAACTCAGTGTGTGCAACAAGCTTATAGTCTGTCCATGTTCTAAGATCTTTCCTCACCTGGGAACACACTGCCAATGAGGAGACTTACCCTTCAGAGCGATTATACGATTTGGAAGCATATGGGACTTGGCCTGCATTTCCCTTAGAGTCTCCAACTTGCCTACAGTGTGGCCTTGTTCCAACTTCTTTCAACCACGGGGAACACACTGTCACATATGGATCTGCACTTCAGATCGGGTTTACGTTTTGGAAGCATCAGGGTCTTGACATGCACTTAACGTAGAGTATGCAACTTGCCTATAGTGCAACCAGGGTCTATCTTCTTTCCACAACTGGGAACACACTGCCATTTATGCATGTAAACCTTAAGATCGCCTTTACCTTGGGGAAGCAGAAATTTCTTTGCCTGCCCTTAACTCAGAGTATCCAACAAGCTTCTAGTCCGCCCTTGTTCTAAATTCTTTCCTTAACTGGGAACACACTGCCACTTCTGAGCCTTCTCCTTATGTGCGATAATACGTTTTGGAAGCACAAGAGACTGGACGGGCACTTAACTCAGAATATCCAACAGGCTTATAGTCTGACCTTTTTCTAAGTTCCTTCCTGAACTGGGAACATAAGCCTCATAGGCCTCTTGGACTTAAGTGCGTTTATACGTTTTGGAAGCCTAAGGGCATTAGCCTGCATTTTACTTAGAGCTTCCAAGTTGCTTATAGGCCACCTTTGTTCTAAGTTCTTTCCTGAGCTGCGAACACTTGCCACTTGTCAGACTTCACCTTAAGTGCGATAATACGTTTTGGAAGCACAAGGGACTGGATGGGCACTTAACTAGAGTATCCAACCTGCTTCTTGTCTGCCCTTGTTCTAAGTTCCTTCCTGAACTGGGAAACCAAGCCACATAGGCCTATTCGACTTAAGTGCGTTTATACGTTTTGGAAGCCTAAGGGCATTAGCCTGCATATTACTGAGGTCTTCCAACTTGCTTATAGGCCGCAAATGTTCTAAAGTCTTTCCTGAGCTGCGAACACTTGCCACTTGTCGGACTTCACCTTAAGTGCGATAATACGTTTTGGAAGCACAAGGGACTGGACGGGCACTTCACTAGAGTATCCAACCTGCTTCTTGTCTGCCCTTGTTCTAAGTACCTTCCTGGACTGTGAACACATCGCCGCATCGGCCTCTTCACCCTGAGAGATTTGATACGTTTTGGAAGCATGAGAGCCATAGCCTGCATGTTCCTTAGCGCTTCCAGCTTGCTTATAGGCCGCCGTTGTTCTTAGTTCTTTTCTGAAATCGGCGAACACCCTGCCACTTATGAGAGTTCACCTTAAGAGCGATGATACGTTTTGCAAGTCTAAGGGACTTGCTGTGCACTTCCTTCAGTGTATCCAACTGGCCTCCAGTCCGTCTTTGTTCTAACTTCTTTCCTCAACTGGGAAAACACTGCCAGAATGCGTTTTGGTATGAAGCAGGATTTAACGTTTTGGAAACAGAAGCGCAATGGCGAGCACTTCACTCACAGTCTTCAACCTGCCTAGAATCCGCCCTTGTTCTGACACCTTTCCTCCACTGGGAAAACAGTGCCATGCGAGTGTTCGTCTTCAGTGCGTTTGGAGGTTTTGGAAGCCTAAGGGACTTTACTTGAACTTAACTCAGTGTATGCAACAAGCTTACAGTCTGTCCATGTTCTAAGATCTTTCCTCACCTGGGAACACACTGCCAATGAGGAGACTTACCCTTCAGAGCGATTATACGATTTGGAAGCATATGGGACTTGGCTTGCATTTCCCTTAGAGTATCCAACTTGCCTCTAGTGTGGCCTTGTTCCAACTACTTTCAACCACGGGGAACACACTGTCACATATGGATCTGCACTTCAGATCGAGTTTACGTTTTGGAAGCATCAGGGTCTTGACATGCACTTAACGTAGAGTATGCAACTTGCCTATAGTGCAACCAGGGTCTATCTTCTTTCCACAACTGGGAACACAGTGCCATTTATGCATGTAAACCTTAAGATCGCCTTTACCTTGGGGAAGCAGAAACGTCTTTGCCTGCCCTTAACTCAGCGTATCCAACAAGCTTCTAGTCCGCCCTTGTTCTAAATTCTTTCCTTAACTGGGAACACACTGCGACTTATGAGACTTCTCCTTAAGTGCGATAATACATTTTGGAAGCACAAGAGAATGGACGGGCACTTAACTCAGAGTATCCAACTACTTATACTCTGCCCTTGTTCTAAGTTCCTTCCTGAACTGGGAACACAAGCCGTAGAGGCCTGTTCCACTTAAGTGCGTTTATACGTTTTGGAAGCCTAAGGGCATTAGCCTGCATTTTACTGAGGGCTTCCAACTTGTTTATAGGCCGCCTATGTTCTAAAGTCTTTCCTGTGGTGCGAACACTCTGCCAACTGGAAGACTTCACCTTAAGTGCGATAATACGTTTTGGAAGCACAAGGGACTGGACGGGCACTTAACTAGAGTATCCAACCTGCTTCTTGCGGCCCTTGTTCTAAGTTCCTTCCTGAACAGGGAACACAAGCCGTATAGGCCTCTTCCACTTAAGTGCGTTTATACGTTTTGGAAGCCTAAGGGCATTAGCCTGCATTTTACTTAGAGCTTCCAACTTCCTCTTAGGCCACCTTTGTCCTAAGTTCTTTCCTGAGCTGCGAACACTTGCCACTTGTCGGACTTCACCTTAAGTGCGATAATACGTTTTGGAAGCACAAGGGACTGGACGGGCACTTCACTAGAGTATCCAACCTGCTTCTTGTCTGCCCTTCTTGTAAGTTCCTTCCTGGACTGTGAACACATCGCCGCAGCGGCCTCTTCACCCTGAGAGATTTGATACGTTTTGGAAGCATGAGAGCCATAGCCTGCATGTTCCTTAGCGCTTCCAGCTTGCTTATAGGCCGCCGTTGTTCTTAGTTCTTTTCTGAAAACGGCGAACACCCTGCCACTTATGAGAGTTCACCTTAAGAGCGATGATACGTTTTGCAAGTCTAAGGGACTTGCTGTGCACTTCCTTCAGTGTATCCAACTGGCCTCCAGTCCGTCTTTGTTCTAACTTCTTTCCTCAACTGGGAAAACACTGCCAGAATGCGTTTTGGTATGAAGCAGGATTTAACGTTTTGGAAACAGAAGCGCATTGGCGAGCACTTCACTCACAGTCTTCAACCTGCCTAGAATCCGCCCTTGTTCTGACACCTTTCCTCCACTGGGAAAACAGTGCCATGTGAGTGTTGGTCTTCAGTGCGTTTGGAGGTTTTGGAAGCCTAAGGAACTTCACTTGAACTTAACTCAGTGTGTGCAACAAGCTTATAGTCTGTCCATGTTCTAAGATCTTTCCTCACCTGGGAACACACTGCCAATGAGGAGACTTACCCTTCAGAGCGATTATAGCTTTTGGAAGCATATGGGACTTGGCCTGCATTTCCCTTAGAGTCTCCAACTTGCCTACAGTGTGGCCTTGTTCCAACTTCTTTCAACCACGGGGAACACACTGTCACATATGGATCTGCACTTCAGATCGGGTTTACGTTTTGGAAGCATCAGGGTCTTGACATGCACTTAACGTAGAGTATGCAACTTGCCTATAGTGCAACCAGGGTCTATCTTCTTTCCACAACTGGGAACACACTGCCATTTATGCATGTAAACCTTAAGATCGCCTTTACCTTGGGGAAGCAGAAATTTCTTTGCCTGCCCTTAACTCAGAGTATCCAACAAGCTTCTAGTCCGCCCTTGTTCTAAATTCTTTCCTTAACTGGGAACACACTGCCACTTCTGAGCCTTCTCCTTATGTGCGATAATACGTTTTGGAAGCACAAGAGACTGGACGGGCACTTAACTCAGAATATCCAACAGGCTTATAGTCTGACCTTTTTCTAAGTTCCTTCCTGAACTGGGAACATAAGCCTCATAGGCCTCTTGGACTTAAGTGCGTTTATACGTTTTGGAAGCCTAAGGGCATTAGCCTGCATTTTACTTAGAGCTTCCAAGTTGCTTATAGGCCACCTTTGTTCTAAGTTCTTTCCTGAGCTGCGAACACTTGCCACTTGTCAGACTTCACCTTAAGTGCGATAATACGTTTTGGAAGCACAAGGGACTGGATGGGCACTTAACTAGAGTATCCAACCTGCTTCTTGTCTGCCCTTGTTCTAAGTTCCTTCCTGAACTGGGAAACCAAGCCACATAGGCCTATTCGACTTAAGTGCGTTTATACGTTTTGGAAGCCTAAGGGCATTAGCCTGCATATTACTGAGGTCTTCCAACTTGCTTATAGGCCGCAAATGTTCTAAAGTCTTTCCTGAGCTGCGAACACTTGCCACTTGTCGGACTTCACCTTAAGTGCGATAATACGTTTTGGAAGCACAAGGGACTGGACGGGCACTTCACTAGAGTATCCAACCTGCTTCTTGTCTGCCCTTGTTCTAAGTACCTTCCTGGACTGTGAACACATCGCCGCATCGGCCTCTTCACCCTGAGAGATTTGATACGTTTTGGAAGCATGAGAGCCATAGCCTGCATGTTCCTTAGCGCTTCCAGCTTGCTTATAGGCCGCCGTTGTTCTTAGTTCTTTTCTGAAATCGGCGAACACCCTGCCACTTATGAGAGTTCACCTTAAGAGCGATGATACGTTTTGCAAGTCTAAGGGACTTGCTGTGCACTTCCTTCAGTGTATCCAACTGGCCTCCAGTCCGTCTTTGTTCTAACTTCTTTCCTCAACTGGGAAAACACTGCCAGAATGCGTTTTGGTATGAAGCAGGATTTAACGTTTTGGAAACAGAAGCGCAATGGCGAGCACTTCACTCACAGTCTTCAATCTGCCTAGAATCCGCCCTTGTTCTGACACCTTTCCTCCACTGGGAAAACAGTGCCATGCGAGTGTTCGTCTTCAGTGCGTTTGGAGGTTTTGGAAGCCTAAGGGACTTTACTTGAACATAACTCAGTGTATGCAACAAGGTTATAGTCTGTCCATGTTCTAAGATCTTTCCTCACCTGGGAACACACTGCCAATGAGGAGACTTACCCTTCAGAGCGATTATACGATTTGGAAGCATATGGGACTTGGCTTGCATTTCCCTTAGAGTATCCAACTTGCCTCTAGTGTGGCCTTGTTCCAACTACTTTCAACCACGGGGAACACACTGTCACATATGGATCTGCACTTCAGATCGAGTTTACGTTTTGGAAGCATCAGGGTCTTGACGTGCACTTAACGTAGAGTATGCAACTTGCCTATAGTGCAACCAGGGTCTATCTTCTTTCCACAACTGGGAACACAGTGCCATTTATGCATGTAAACCTTAAGATCGCCTTTACCTTGGGGAAGCAGAAACGTCTTTGCCTGCCCTTAACTCAGCGTATCCAACAAGCTTCTAGTCCGCCCTTGTTCTAAATTCTTTCCTTAACTGGGAACACACTGCGACTTATGAGACTTCTCCTTAAGTGCGATAATACATTTTGGAAGCACAAGAGACTGGACGGGCACTTAACTCAGAGTATCCAACTACTTATACTCTGCCCTTGTTCTAAGTTCCTTCCTGAACTGGGAACACAAGCCGTAGAGGCCTGTTCCACTTAAGTGCGTTTATACGTTTTGGAAGCCTAAGGGCATTAGCCTGCATTTTACTGAGGGCTTCCAACTTGTTTATAGGCCGCCTATGTTCTAAAGTCTTTCCTGTGGTGCGAACACTCTGCCAACTGGAAGACTTCACCTTAAGTGCGATAATACGTTTTGGAAGCACAAGGGACTGGACGGGCACTTAACTAGAGTATCCAACCTGCTTCTTGCGGCCCTTGTTCTAAGTTCCTTCCTGAACAGGGAACACAAGCCGTATAGGCCTCTTCCACTTAAGTGCGTTTATACGTTTTGGAAGCCTAAGGGCATTAGCCTGCATTTTACTTAGAGCTTCCAACTTCCTCTTAGGCCACCTTTGTCCTAAGTTCTTTCCTGAGCTGCGAACACTTGCCACTTGTCGGACTTCACCTTAAGTGCGATAATACGTTTTGGAAGCACAAGGGACTGGACGGGCACTTCACTAGAGTATCCAACCTGCTTCTTGTCTGCCCTTCTTGTAAGTTCCTTCCTGGACTGTGAACACATCGCCGCAGCGGCCTCTTCACCCTGAGAGATTTGATACGTTTTGGAAGCATGAGAGCCATAGCCTGCATGTTCCTTAGCGCTTCCAGCTTGCTTATAGGCCGCCGTTGTTCTTAGTTCTTTTCTGAAAACGGCGAACACCCTGCCACTTATGAGAGTTCACCTTAAGAGCGATGATACGTTTTGCAAGTCTAAGGGACTTGCTGTGCACTTCCTTCAGTGTATCCAACTGGCCTCCAGTCCGTCTTTGTTCTAACTTCTTTCCTCAACTGGGAAAACACTGCCAGAATGCGTTTTGGTATGAAGCAGGATTTAACGTTTTGGAAACAGAAGCGCATTGGCGAGCACTTCAATCACAGTCTTCAACCTGCCTAGAATCCGCCCTTGTTCTGACACCTTTCCTCCACTGGGAAAACAGTGCCATGTGAGTGTTGGTCTTCAGTGCGTTTGGAGGTTTTGGAAGCCTAAGGAACTTCACTTGAACTTAACTCAGTGTGTGCAACAAGCTTATAGTCTGTCCATGTTCTAAGATCTTTCCTCACCTGGGAACACACTGCCAATGAGGAGACTTACCCTTCAGAGCGATTATAGCTTTTGGAAGCATATGGGACTTGGCCTGCATTTCCCTTAGAGTCTCCAACTTGCCTACAGTGTGGCCTTGTTCCAACTTCTTTCAACCACGGGGAACACACTGTCACATATGGATCTGCACTTCAGATCGGGTTTACGTTTTGGAAGCATCAGGGTCTTGACATGCACTTAACGTAGAGTATGCAACTTGCCTATAGTGCAACCAGGGTCTATCTTCTTTCCACAACTGGGAACACACTGCCATTTATGCATGTAAACCTTAAGATCGCCTTTACCTTGGGGAAGCAGAAATTTCTTTGCCTGCCCTTAACTCAGAGTATCCAACAAGCTTCTAGTCCGCCCTTGTTCTAAATTCTTTCCTTAACTGGGAACACACTGCCACTTCTGAGCCTTCTCCTTATGTGCGATAATACGTTTTGGAAGCACAAGAGACTGGACGGGCACTTAACTCAGAATATCCAACAGGCTTATAGTCTGACCTTTTTCTAAGTTCCTTCCTGAACTGGGAACATAAGCCTCATAGGCCTCTTGGACTTAAGTGCGTTTATACGTTTTGGAAGCCTAAGGGCATTAGCCTGCATTTTACTTAGAGCTTCCAAGTTGCTTATAGGCCACCTTTGTTCTAAGTTCTTTCCTGAGCTGCGAACACTTGCCACTTGTCAGACTTCACCTTAAGTGCGATAATACGTTTTGGAAGCACAAGGGACTGGATGGGCACTTAACTAGAGTATCCAACCTGCTTCTTGTCTGCCCTTGTTCTAAGTTCCTTCCTGAACTGGGAAACCAAGCCACATAGGCCTATTCGACTTAAGTGCGTTTATACGTTTTGGAAGCCTAAGGGCATTAGCCTGCATATTACTGAGGTCTTCCAACTTGCTTATAGGCCGCAAATGTTCTAAAGTCTTTCCTGAGCTGCGAACACTTGCCACTTGTCGGACTTCACCTTAAGTGCGATAATACGTTTTGGAAGCACAAGGGACTGGACGGGCACTTCACTAGAGTATCCAACCTGCTTCTTGTCTGCCCTTGTTCTAAGTACCTTCCTGGACTGTGAACACATCGCCGCATCGGCCTCTTCACCCTGAGAGATTTGATACGTTTTGGAAGCATGAGAGCCATAGCCTGCATGTTCCTTAGCGCTTCCAGCTTGCTTATAGGCCGCCGTTGTTCTTAGTTCTTTTCTGAAATCGGCGAACACCCTGCCACTTATGAGAGTTCACCTTAAGAGCGATGATACGTTTTGCAAGTCTAAGGGACTTGCTGTGCACTTCCTTCAGTGTATCCAACTGGCCTCCAGTCCGTCTTTGTTCTAACTTCTTTCCTCAACTGGGAAAACACTGCCAGAATGCGTTTTGGTATGAAGCAGGATTTAACGTTTTGGAAACAGAAGCGCAATGGCGAGCACTTCACTCACAGTCTTCAACCTGCCTAGAATCCGCCCTTGTTCTGACACCTTTCCTCCACTGGGAAAACAGTGCCATGCGAGTGTTCGTCTTCAGTGCGTTTGGAGGTTTTGGAAGCCTAAGGGACTTTACTTGAACTTAACTCAGTGTATGCAACAAGCTTATAGTCTGTCCATGTTCTAAGATCTTTCCTCACCTGGGAACACCCTGCCAATGAGGAGACTTACCCTTCAGAGCGATTATACGATTTGGAAGCATATGGGACTTGGCCTGCATTTCCCTTAGAGTATCCAACTTGCCTCTAGTGTGGCCTTGTTCCAACTTCTTTCAACCACGGGGAACACACTGTCACATATGGATCTGCACTTCAGATCGAGTTTACGTTTTGGAAGCATAAGTGTCTTGACGTGCACTTAACTTAGAGCATGCAACTTGCTTATAGTGCGACCAGGGTCTATCTTCTTTCCACTACTGGGAACACACTGCCATTTATGAATCTTCACCTTATGATCGCGTTTACGTTTGGGAAGCAGAAACGTCTTTGCCTGCCCTTAACTCAGAGTACCCAACAAGCTTCTAGTCCGGCCTTGTTCTAAATTCTTTCCTTAACTGGGAACACACTGCGACTTATGAGACTTCTCCTTAAGTGCGATAATAAATTTTGGAAGCACAAGAGAATGGACGGGCACTGAACTCAGAGTATCCAACTACTTATACTCTGCCCTTGTCTAAGTTCCTTCCTGAACTGGGAACACAAGCCGTAGAGGCCTCTTCCACTTAAGTGCGTTTATACGTTTTGGAAGCCTAAGGGCCTTAGCCTGCATTTTACGTAGAGCTTCCAACTTGCTCCTAGGCCACCTTTGTTCTAAGTTCTTTCCTGAGCTGCGAACACTTGCCACTTGTCGGACTTCACGTTAAGTGCGATAATACATTTTGGAAGCACAAGGGACTGGATGGGCACTTAACTAGAGTATCCAACCTGCTTCTTGTCGGCCCTTGTTCTAAGTTCCTTCCTGAACTGGGAAACCAAGCCACATAGGCCTATTCGACGTAAGTGCGTTTATACGTTTTGGAAGCCTAAGGGCATTAGCCTGCATTTTACTGAGGGCTTCCAACTTGCTTATAGGCCGCCTATGCTCTAAAGTCTTTCCTGAGCTGCGAACACTCTGCCAACTGGAAGACTTCACCTTAAGTGCGATAATACGTTTTGGAAGCACAAGGGACTGGACGGGCACTTAACTAGAGTATCCAACCTGCTTCTTGTCGGCCCTTGTTATAAGTTCCTTCCTGAACAGGGAACACAAGCCGTACAGGCCTCTTCCACTTAAGTGCGTTTATACGTTTTGGAAGCCTAAGGGCATTAGCCTGCATTTTACGTAGAGCTTCCAACTTGCTCTTAGGCCACCTTTGTTCTAAGTTCTTTCCTGAGCTGCGAACACTTGCCACTTGTCGGACTTCACCTGAAGTGCGATAATACGTTTTGGAAGCACAAGGGACTGGACGGGCACTTAACTAGAGTATCCAACCTGCTTCTTGTCTGCCCTTGTTCTAAGTTCCTTCCTGAACTGGGAAACCAAGCCACATAGGCCTATTCGACGTAAGTGCGTTTATACGTTTTGGAAGCCTAAGGGCATTAGCCTGCATTTCACTGAGGGCTTCCAACTTGCTTATAGGCCGCCTATGTTCTAAAGTCTTTCCTGAGCTGCGAACACTCTGCCAACTGGAAGACTTCACCTTAAGTGCGATAATACGTTTTGGAAGCACAAGGGACTGGACGGGCACTTAACTAGAGTATCCAACCTGCTTCTTGTCTGCACTTCTTGTAAGTTCCTTCCTGGACAGTGAACTCATCGCCGCATCGGCCTCTTCACCCTGAGAGATTTGATACGTTTTGGAAGCATGAGAGCCATAGCCTGCATGTTCCTTAGCGCTTCCAGCTTGCTTATAGGCCGCCGTTGTTCTTAGTTCTTTTCTGGAAACGGCGAACACCCTGCCACTTATGAGAGTTCACCTTAAGAGCGATGATACGTTTTGCAAGTCTAAGGGACTTGCTGTGCACTTCCTTCAGTGTATCCAACTGGCCTCCAGTCCGTCTTTGTTCTAACTTCTTTCCTCAACTGGGAAAACTCTGCCAGAATGCGTTTTGGTATGAAGCAGGATTTAACGTTTTGGAAACAGAAGCGCATTGGCGAGCACTTCACTCACAGTCTTCAACCTGCCTAGAATCCGCCCTTGTTCTGACACCTTTCCTCCACTGGGAAAACAGTGCCATGTGAGTGTTGGTCTTCAGTGCGTTTGGAGGTTTTGGAAGCCTAAGGAACTTCACTTGAACTTAACTCAGTGTGTGCAACAAGCTTATAGTCTGTCCATGTTCTAAGATCTTTCCTCACCTGGGAACACACTGCCAATGAGGAGACTTACCCTTCAGAGCGATTATACGATTTGGAAGCATATGGGACTTGGCCTGCATTTCCCTTAGAGTCTCCAACTTGCCTACAGTGTGGCCTTGTTCCAACTTCTTTCAACCACGGGGAACACACTGTCACATATGGATCTGCACTTCAGATCGGGTTTACGTTTTGGAAGCATCAGGGTCTTGACATGCACTTAACGTAGAGTATGCAACTTGCCTATAGTGCAACCAGGGTCTATCTTCTTTCCACAACTGGGAACACACTGCCATTTATGCATGTAAACCTTAAGATCGCCTTTACCTTGGGGAAGCAGAAATTTCTTTGCCTGCCCTTAACTCAGAGTATCCAACAAGCTTCTAGTCCGCCCTTGTTCTAAATTCTTTCCTTAACTGGGAACACACTGCCACTTCTGAGCCTTCTCCTTATGTGCGATAATACGTTTTGGAAGCACAAGAGACTGGACGGGCACTTAACTCAGAATATCCAACAGGCTTATAGTCTGACCTTTTTCTAAGTTCCTTCCTGAACTGGGAACATAAGCCTCATAGGCCTCTTGGACTTAAGTGCGTTTATACGTTTTGGAAGCCTAAGGGCATTAGCCTGCATTTTACTTAGAGCTTCCAAGTTGCTTATAGGCCACCTTTGTTCTAAGTTCTTTCCTGAGCTGCGAACACTTGCCACTTGTCAGACTTCACCTTAAGTGCGATAATACGTTTTGGAAGCACAAGGGACTGGATGGGCACTTAACTAGAGTATCCAACCTGCTTCTTGTCTGCCCTTGTTCTAAGTTCCTTCCTGAACTGGGAAACCAAGCCACATAGGCCTATTCGACTTAAGTGCGTTTATACGTTTTGGAAGCCTAAGGGCATTAGCCTGCATATTACTGAGGTCTTCCAACTTGCTTATAGGCCGCAAATGTTCTAAAGTCTTTCCTGAGCTGCGAACACTTGCCACTTGTCGGACTTCACCTTAAGTGCGATAATACGTTTTGGAAGCACAAGGGACTGGACGGGCACTTCACTAGAGTATCCAACCTGCTTCTTGTCTGCCCTTGTTCTAAGTACCTTCCTGGACTGTGAACACATCGCCGCATCGGCCTCTTCACCCTGAGAGATTTGATACGTTTTGGAAGCATGAGAGCCATAGCCTGCATGTTCCTTAGCGCTTCCAGCTTGCTTATAGGCCGCCGTTGTTCTTAGTTCTTTTCTGAAATCGGCGAACACCCTGCCACTTATGAGAGTTCACCTTAAGAGCGATGATACGTTTTGCAAGTCTAAGGGACTTGCTGTGCACTTCCTTCAGTGTATCCAACTGGCCTCCAGTCCGTCTTTGTTCTAACTTCTTTCCTCAACTGGGAAAACACTGCCAGAATGCGTTTTGGTATGAAGCAGGATTTAACGTTTTGGAAACAGAAGCGCAATGGCGAGCACTTCACTCACAGTCTTCAACCTGCCTAGAATCCGCCCTTGTTCTGACACCTTTCCTCCACTGGGAAAACAGTGCCATGCGAGTGTTCGTCTTCAGTGCGTTTGGAGGTTTTGGAAGCCTAAGTGACTTTACTTGAACTTAACTCAGTGTATGCAACAAGCTTACAGTCTGTCCATGTTCTAAGATCTTTCCTCACCTGGGAACACACTGCCAATGAGGAGACTTACCCTTCAGAGCGATTATACGATTTGGAAGCATATGGGACTTGGCTTGCATTTCCCTTAGAGTATCCAACTTGCCTCTAGTGTGGCCTTGTTCCAACTACTTTCAACCACGGGGAACACACTGTCACATATGGATCTGCACTTCAGATCGAGTTTACGTTTTGGAAGCATCAGGGTCTTGACATGCACTTAACGTAGAGTATGCAACTTGCCTATAGTGCAACCAGGGTCTATCTTCTTTCCACAACTGGGAACACAGTGCCATTTATGCATGTAAACCTTAAGATCGCCTTTACCTTGGGGAAGCAGAAACGTCTTTGCCTGCCCTTAACTCAGCGTATCCAACAAGCTTCTAGTCCGCCCTTGTTCTAAATTCTTTCCTTAACTGGGAACACACTGCGACTTATGAGACTTCTCCTTAAGTGCGATAATACATTTTGGAAGCACAAGAGAATGGACGGGCACTTAACTCAGAGTATCCAACTACTTATACTCTGCCCTTGTTCTAAGTTCCTTCCTGAACTGGGAACACAAGCCGTAGAGGCCTGTTCCACTTAAGTGCGTTTATACGTTTTGGAAGCCTAAGGGCATTAGCCTGCATTTTACTGAGGGCTTCCAACTTGTTTATAGGCCGCCTATGTTCTAAAGTCTTTCCTGTGGTGCGAACACTCTGCCAACTGGAAGACTTCACCTTAAGTGCGATAATACGTTTTGGAAGCACAAGGGACTGGACGGGCACTTAACTAGAGTATCCAACCTGCTTCTTGCGGCCCTTGTTCTAAGTTCCTTCCTGAACAGGGAACACAAGCCGTATAGGCCTCTTCCACTTAAGTGCGTTTATACGTTTTGGAAGCCTAAGGGCATTAGCCTGCATTTTACTTAGAGCTTCCAACTTCCTCTTAGGCCACCTTTGTCCTAAGTTCTTTCCTGAGCTGCGAACACTTGCCACTTGTCGGACTTCACCTTAAGTGCGATAATACGTTTTGGAAGCACAAGGGACTGGACGGGCACTTCACTAGAGTATCCAACCTGCTTCTTGTCTGCCCTTGTTCTAAGTACCTTCCTGGACTGTGAACACATCGCCGCATCGGCCTCTTCACCCTGAGAGATTTGATACGTTTTGGAAGCATGAGAGCCATAGCCTGCATGTTCCTTAGCGCTTCCAGCTTGCTTATAGGCCGCCGTTGTTCTTAGTTCTTTTCTGAAATCGGCGAACACCCTGCCACTTATGAGAGTTCACCTTAAGAGCGATGATACGTTTTGCAAGTCTAAGGGACTTGCTGTGCACTTCCTTCAGTGTATCCAACTGGCCTCCAGTCCGTCTTTGTTCTAACTTCTTTCCTCAACTGGGAAAACACTGCCAGAATGCGTTTTGGTATGAAGCAGGATTTAACGTTTTGGAAACAGAAGCGCAATGGCGAGCACTTCACTCACAGTCTTCAACCTGCCTAGAATCCGCCCTTGTTCTGACACCTTTCCTCCACTGGGAAAACAGTGCCATGCGAGTGTTCGTCTTCAGTGCGTTTGGAGGTTTTGGAAGCCTAAGGGACTTTACTTGAACTTAACTCAGTGTATGCAACAAGCTTATAGTCTGTCCATGTTCTAAGATCTTTCCTCACCTGGGAACACCCTGCCAATGAGGAGACTTACCCTTCAGAGCGATTATACGATTTGGAAGCATATGGGACTTGGCCTGCATTTCCCTTAGAGTATCCAACTTGCCTCTAGTGTGGCCTTGTTCCAACTTCTTTCAACCACGGGGAACACACTGTCACATATGGATCTGCACTTCAGATCGAGTTTACGTTTTGGAAGCATAAGTGTCTTGACGTGCACTTAACTTAGAGCATGCAACTTGCTTATAGTGCGACCAGGGTCTATCTTCTTTCCACTACTGGGAACACACTGCCATTTATGAATCTTCACCTTATGATCGCGTTTACGTTTGGGAAGCAGAAACGTCTTTGCCTGCCCTTAACTCAGAGTACCCAACAAGCTTCTAGTCCGGCCTTGTTCTAAATTCTTTCCTTAACTGGGAACACACTGCGACTTATGAGACTTCTCCTTAAGTGCGATAATAAATTTTGGAAGCACAAGAGAATGGACGGGCACTGAACTCAGAGTATCCAACTACTTATACTCTGCCCTTGTCTAAGTTCCTTCCTGAACTGGGAACACAAGCCGTAGAGGCCTCTTCCACTTAAGTGCGTTTATACGTTTTGGAAGCCTAAGGGCCTTAGCCTGCATTTTACGTAGAGCTTCCAACTTGTTCCTAGGCTACCTTTGTTCTAAGTTCTTTCCTGAGCTGCGAACACTTGCCACTTGTCGGACTTCACCTTAAGTGCGATAATACATTTTGGAAGCACAAGGGACTGGATGGGCACTTAACTAGAGTATCCAACCTGCTTCTTGTCGGCCCTTGTTCTAAGTTCCTTCCTGAACTGGGAAACCAAGCCACATAGGCCTATTCGACGTAAGTGCGTTTATACGTTTTGGAAGCCTAAGGGCATTAGCCTGCATTTTACTGAGGGCTTCCAACTTGCTTATAGGCCGCCTATGCTCTAAAGTCTTTCCTGAGCTGCGAACACTCTGCCAACTGGAAGACTTCACCTTAAGTGCGATAATACGTTTTGGAAGCACAAGGGACTGGACGGGCACTTAACTAGAGTATCCAACCTGCTTCTTGTCGGCCCTTGTTATAAGTTCCTTCCTGAACAGGGAACACAAGCCGTACAGGCCTCTTCCACTTAAGTGCGTTTATACGTTTTGGAAGCCTAAGGGCATTAGCCTGCATTTTACGTAGAGCTTCCAACTTGCTCTTAGGCCACCTTTGTTCTAAGTTCTTTCCTGAGCTGCGAACACTTGCCACTTGTCGGACTTCACCTGAAGTGCGATAATACGTTTTGGAAGCACAAGGGACTGGACGGGCACTTAACTAGAGTATCCAACCTGCTTCTTGTCTGCCCTTGTTCTAAGTTCCTTCCTGAACTGGGAAACCAAGCCACATAGGCCTATTCGACGTAAGTGCGTTTATACGTTTTGGAAGCCTAAGGGCATTAGCCTGCATTTCACTGAGGGCTTCCAACTTGCTTATAGGCCGCCTATGTTCTAAAGTCTTTCCTGAGCTGCGAACACTCTGCCAACTGGAAGACTTCACCTTAAGTGCGATAATACGTTTTGGAAGCACAAGGGACTGGACGGGCACTTAACTAGAGTATCCAACCTGCTTCTTGTCTGCACTTCTTGTAAGTTCCTTCCTGGACAGTGAACTCATCGCCGCATCGGCCTCTTCACCCTGAGAGATTTGATACGTTTTGGAAGCATGAGAGCCATAGCCTGCATGTTCCTTAGCGCTTCCAGCTTGCTTATAGGCCGCCGTTGTTCTTAGTTCTTTTCTGGAAACGGCGAACACCCTGCCACTTATGAGAGTTCACCTTAAGAGCGATGATACGTTTTGCAAGTCTAAGGGACTTGCTGTGCACTTCCTTCAGTGTATCCAACTGGCCTCCAGTCCGTCTTTGTTCTAACTTCTTTCCTCAACTGGGAAAACTCTGCCAGAATGCGTTTTGGTATGAAGCAGGATTTAACGTTTTGGAAACAGAAGCGCATTGGCGAGCACTTCACTCACAGTCTTCAACCTGCCTAGAATCCGCCCTTGTTCTGACACCTTTCCTCCACTGGGAAAACAGTGCCATGTGAGTGTTGGTCTTCAGTGCGTTTGGAGGTTTTGGAAGCCTAAGGAACTTCACTTGAACTTAACTCAGTGTGTGCAACAAGCTTATAGTCTGTCCATGTTCTAAGATCTTTCCTCACCTGGGAACACACTGCCAATGAGGAGACTTACCCTTCAGAGCGATTATACGATTTGGAAGCATATGGGACTTGGCCTGCATTTCCCTTAGAGTCTCCAACTTGCCTACAGTGTGGCCTTGTTCCAACTTCTTTCAACCACGGGGAACACACTGTCACATATGGATCTGCACTTCAGATCGGGTTTACGTTTTGGAAGCATCAGGGTCTTGACATGCACTTAACGTAGAGTATGCAACTTGCCTATAGTGCAACCAGGGTCTATCTTCTTTCCACAACTGGGAACACACTGCCATTTATGCATGTAAACCTTAAGATCGCCTTTACCTTGGGGAAGCAGAAATTTCTTTGCCTGCCCTTAACTCAGAGTATCCAACAAGCTTCTAGTCCGCCCTTGTTCTAAATTCTTTCCTTAACTGGGAACACACTGCCACTTCTGAGCCTTCTCCTTATGTGCGATAATACGTTTTGGAAGCACAAGAGACTGGACGGGCACTTAACTCAGAATATCCAACAGGCTTATAGTCTGACCTTTTTCTAAGTTCCTTCCTGAACTGGGAACATAAGCCTCATAGGCCTCTTGGACTTAAGTGCGTTTATACGTTTTGGAAGCCTAAGGGCATTAGCCTGCATTTTACTTAGAGCTTCCAAGTTGCTTATAGGCCACCTTTGTTCTAAGTTCTTTCCTGAGCTGCGAACACTTGCCACTTGTCAGACTTCACCTTAAGTGCGATAATACGTTTTGGAAGCACAAGGGACTGGATGGGCACTTAACTAGAGTATCCAACCTGCTTCTTGTCTGCCCTTGTTCTAAGTTCCTTCCTGAACTGGGAAACCAAGCCACATAGGCCTATTCGACTTAAGTGCGTTTATACGTTTTGGAAGCCTAAGGGCATTAGCCTGCATATTACTGAGGTCTTCCAACTTGCTTATAGGCCGCAAATGTTCTAAAGTCTTTCCTGAGCTGCGAACACTTGCCACTTGTCGGACTTCACCTTAAGTGCGATAATACGTTTTGGAAGCACAAGGGACTGGACGGGCACTTCACTAGAGTATCCAACCTGCTTCTTGTCTGCCCTTGTTCTAAGTACCTTCCTGGACTGTGAACACATCGCCGCATCGGCCTCTTCACCCTGAGAGATTTGATACGTTTTGGAAGCATGAGAGCCATAGCCTGCATGTTCCTTAGCGCTTCCAGCTTGCTTATAGGCCGCCGTTGTTCTTAGTTCTTTTCTGAAATCGGCGAACACCCTGCCACTTATGAGAGTTCACCTTAAGAGCGATGATACGTTTTGCAAGTCTAAGGGACTTGCTGTGCACTTCCTTCAGTGTATCCAACTGGCCTCCAGTCCGTCTTTGTTCTAACTTCTTTCCTCAACTGGGAAAACACTGCCAGAATGCGTTTTGGTATGAAGCAGGATTTAACGTTTTGGAAACAGAAGCGCAATGGCGAGCACTTCACTCACAGTCTTCAACCTGCCTAGAATCCGCCCTTGTTCTGACACCTTTCCTCCACTGGGAAAACAGTGCCATGCGAGTGTTCGTCTTCAGTGCGTTTGGAGGTTTTGGAAGCCTAAGTGACTTTACTTGAACTTAACTCAGTGTATGCAACAAGCTTACAGTCTGTCCATGTTCTAAGATCTTTCCTCACCTGGGAACACACTGCCAATGAGGAGACTTACCCTTCAGAGCGATTATACGATTTGGAAGCATATGGGACTTGGCTTGCATTTCCCTTAGAGTATCCAACTTGCCTCTAGTGTGGCCTTGTTCCAACTACTTTCAACCACGGGGAACACACTGTCACATATGGATCTGCACTTCAGATCGAGTTTACGTTTTGGAAGCATCAGGGTCTTGACATGCACTTAACGTAGAGTATGCAACTTGCCTATAGTGCAACCAGGGTCTATCTTCTTTCCACAACTGGGAACACAGTGCCATTTATGCATGTAAACCTTAAGATCGCCTTTACCTTGGGGAAGCAGAAACGTCTTTGCCTGCCCTTAACTCAGCGTATCCAACAAGCTTCTAGTCCGCCCTTGTTCTAAATTCTTTCCTTAACTGGGAACACACTGCGACTTATGAGACTTCTCCTTAAGTGCGATAATACATTTTGGAAGCACAAGAGAATGGACGGGCACTTAACTCAGAGTATCCAACTACTTATACTCTGCCCTTGTTCTAAGTTCCTTCCTGAACTGGGAACACAAGCCGTAGAGGCCTGTTCCACTTAAGTGCGTTTATACGTTTTGGAAGCCTAAGGGCATTAGCCTGCATTTTACTGAGGGCTTCCAACTTGTTTATAGGCCGCCTATGTTCTAAAGTCTTTCCTGTGGTGCGAACACTCTGCCAACTGGAAGACTTCACCTTAAGTGCGATAATACGTTTTGGAAGCACAAGGGACTGGACGGGCACTTAACTAGAGTATCCAACCTGCTTCTTGCGGCCCTTGTTCTAAGTTCCTTCCTGAACAGGGAACACAAGCCGTATAGGCCTCTTCCACTTAAGTGCGTTTATACGTTTTGGAAGCCTAAGGGCATTAGCCTGCATTTTACTTAGAGCTTCCAACTTCCTCTTAGGCCACCTTTGTCCTAAGTTCTTTCCTGAGCTGCGAACACTTGCCACTTGTCGGACTTCACCTTAAGTGCGATAATACGTTTTGGAAGCACAAGGGACTGGACGGGCACTTCACTAGAGTATCCAACCTGCTTCTTGTCTGCCCTTGTTCTAAGTACCTTCCTGGACTGTGAACACATCGCCGCATCGGCCTCTTCACCCTGAGAGATTTGATACGTTTTGGAAGCATGAGAGCCATAGCCTGCATGTTCCTTAGCGCTTCCAGCTTGCTTATAGGCCGCCGTTGTTCTTAGTTCTTTTCTGAAATCGGCGAACACCCTGCCACTTATGAGAGTTCACCTTAAGAGCGATGATACGTTTTGCAAGTCTAAGGGACTTGCTGTGCACTTCCTTCAGTGTATCCAACTGGCCTCCAGTCCGTCTTTGTTCTAACTTCTTTCCTCAACTGGGAAAACACTGCCAGAATGCGTTTTGGTATGAAGCAGGATTTAACGTTTTGGAAACAGAAGCGCAATGGCGAGCACTTCACTCACAGTCTTCAACCTGCCTAGAATCCGCCCTTGTTCTGACACCTTTCCTCCACTGGGAAAACAGTGCCATGCGAGTGTTCGTCTTCAGTGCGTTTGGAGGTTTTGGAAGCCTAAGGGACTTTACTTGAACTTAACTCAGTGTATGCAACAAGCTTATAGTCTGTCCATGTTCTAAGATCTTTCCTCACCTGGGAACACCCTGCCAATGAGGAGACTTACCCTTCAGAGCGATTATACGATTTGGAAGCATATGGGACTTGGCCTGCATTTCCCTTAGAGTATCCAACTTGCCTCTAGTGTGGCCTTGTTCCAACTTCTTTCAACCACGGGGAACACACTGTCACATATGGATCTGCACTTCAGATCGAGTTTACGTTTTGGAAGCATAAGTGTCTTGACGTGCACTTAACTTAGAGCATGCAACTTGCTTATAGTGCGACCAGGGTCTATCTTCTTTCCACTACTGGGAACACACTGCCATTTATGAATCTTCACCTTATGATCGCGTTTACGTTTGGGAAGCAGAAACGTCTTTGCCTGCCCTTAACTCAGAGTACCCAACAAGCTTCTAGTCCGGCCTTGTTCTAAATTCTTTCCTTAACTGGGAACACACTGCGACTTATGAGACTTCTCCTTAAGTGCGATAATAAATTTTGGAAGCACAAGAGAATGGACGGGCACTGAACTCAGAGTATCCAACTACTTATACTCTGCCCTTGTCTAAGTTCCTTCCTGAACTGGGAACACAAGCCGTAGAGGCCTCTTCCACTTAAGTGCGTTTATACGTTTTGGAAGCCTAAGGGCCTTAGCCTGCATTTTACGTAGAGCTTCCAACTTGCTCCTAGGCCACCTTTGTTCTAAGTTCTTTCCTGAGCTGCGAACACTTGCCACTTGTCGGACTTCACCTTAAGTGCGATAATACATTTTGGAAGCACAAGGGACTGGATGGGCACTTAACTAGAGTATCCAACCTGCTTCTTGTCGGCCCTTGTTCTAAGTTCCTTCCTGAACTGGGAAACCAAGCCACATAGGCCTATTCGACGTAAGTGCGTTTATACGTTTTGGAAGCCTAAGGGCATTAGCCTGCATTTTACTGAGGGCTTCCAACTTGCTTATAGGCCGCCTATGCTCTAAAGTCTTTCCTGAGCTGCGAACACTTGCCACTTGTCGGACTTCACCTTAAGTGCGATAATACGTTTTGGAAGCACAAGGGACTGGACGGGCACTTCACTAGAGTATCCAACCTGCTTCTTGTCTGCCCTTGTTCTAAGTACCTTCCTGGACTGTGAACACATCGCCGCATCGGCCTCTTCACCCTGAGAGATTTGATACGTTTTGGAAGCATGAGAGCCATAGCCTGCATGTTCCTTAGCGCTTCCAGCTTGCTTATAGGCCGCCGTTGTTCTTAGTTCTTTTCTGAAATCGGCGAACACCCTGCCACTTATGAGAGTTCACCTTAAGAGCGATGATACGTTTTGGAAGTCTAAGGGACTTGCTGTGCACTTCCTTCAGTGTATCCAACTGGCCTCCAGTCCGTCTTTGTTCTAACTTCTTTCCTCAACTGGGAAAACACTGCCAGAATGCGTTTTGGTATGAAGCAGGATTTAACGTTTTGGAAACAGAAGCGCAATGGCGAGCACTTCACTCACAGTCTTCAACCTGCCTAGAATCCGCCCTTGTTCTGACACCTTTCCTCCACTGGGAAAACAGTGCCATGCGAGTGTTCGTCTTCAGTGCGTTTGGAGGTTTTGGAAGCCTAAGGGACTTTACTTGAACTTAACTCAGTGTATGCAACAAGCTTACAGTCTGTCCATGTTCTAAGATCTTTCCTCACCTGGGAACACACTGCCAATGAGGAGACTTACCCTTCAGAGCGATTATACGATTTGGAAGCATATGGGACTTGGCTTGCATTTCCCTTAGAGTATCCAACTTGCCTCTAGTGTGGCCTTGTTCCAACTACTTTCAACCACGGGGAACACACTGTCACATATGGATCTGCACTTCAGATCGAGTTTACGTTTTGGAAGCATCAGTGTCTTGACATGCACTTAACGTAGAGTATGCAACTTGCCTATAGTGCAACCAGGGTCTATCTTCTTTCCACAACTGGGAACACAGTGCCATTTATGCATGTAAACCTTAAGATCGCCTTTACCTTGGGGAAGCAGAAACGTCTTTGCCTGCCCTTAACTCAGCGTATCCAACAAGCTTCTAGTCCGCCCTTGTTCTAAATTCTTTCCTTAACTGGGAACACACTGCGACTTATGAGACTTCTCCTTAAGTGCGATAATACATTTTGGAAGCACAAGAGAATGGACGGGCACTTAACTCAGAGTATCCAACTACTTATACTCTGCCCTTGTTCTAAGTTCCTTCCTGAACTGGGAACACAAGCCGTAGAGGCCTGTTCCACTTAAGTGCGTTTATACGTTTTGGAAGCCTAAGGGCATTAGCCTGCATTTTACTGAGGGCTTCCAACTTGTTTATAGGCCGCCTATGTTCTAAAGTCTTTCCTGTGGTGCGAACACTCTGCCAACTGGAAGACTTCACCTTAAGTGCGATAATACGTTTTGGAAGCACAAGGGACTGGACGGGCACTTAACTAGAGTATCCAACCTGCTTCTTGCGGCCCTTGTTCTAAGTTCCTTCCTGAACAGGGAACACAAGCCGTATAGGCCTCTTCCACTTAAGTGCGTTTATACGTTTTGGAAGCCTAAGGGCATTAGCCTGCATTTTACTTAGAGCTTCCAACTTCCTCTTAGGCCACCTTTGTCCTAAGTTCTTTCCTGAGCTGCGAACACTTGCCACTTGTCGGACTTCACCTTAAGTGCGATAATACGTTTTGGAAGCACAAGGGACTGGACGGGCACTTCACTAGAGTATCCAACCTGCTTCTTGTCTGCCCTTCTTGTAAGTTCCTTCCTGGACTGTGAACACATCGCCGCAGCGGCCTCTTCACCCTGAGAGATTTGATACGTTTTGGAAGCATGAGAGCCATAGCCTGCATGTTCCTTAGCGCTTCCAGCTTGCTTATAGGCCGCCGTTGTTCTTAGTTCTTTTCTGAAATCGGCGAACACCCTGCCACTTATGAGAGTTCACCTTAAGAGCGATGATACGTTTTGCAAGTCTAAGGGACTTGCTGTGCACTTCCTTCAGTGTATCCAACTGGACTCCAGTCCGTCTTTGTTCTAACTTCTTTCCTCAACTGGGAAAACTCTGCCAGAATGCGTTTTGGTATGAAGCAGGATTTAACGTTTTGGAAACAGAAGCGCATTGGCGAGCACTTCACTCACAGTCTTCAACCTACCTAGAATCCGCCCTTGTTCTGACACCTTTCCTCCACTGGGAAAACAGTGCCATGTGAGTGTTGGTCTTCAGTGCGTTTGGAGGTTTTGGAAGCCTAAGGAACTTCACTTGAACTTAACTCAGTGTGTGCAACAAGCTTATAGTCTGTCCATGTTCTAAGATCTTTCCTCACCTGGGAACACACTGCCAATGAGGAGACTTACCCTTCAGAGCGATTATACGATTTGGAAGCATATGGGACTTGGCCTGCATTTCCCTTAGAGTCTCCAACTTGCCTACAGTGTGGCCTTGTTCCAACTTCTTTCAACCACGGGGAACACACTGTCACATATGGATCTGCACTTCAGATCGGGTTTACGTTTTGGAAGCATCAGGGTCTTGACATGCACTTAACGTAGAGTATGGAACTTGCCTATAGTGCAACCAGGGTCTATCTTCTTTCCACAACTGGGAACACACTGCCATTTATGCATGTAAACCTTAAGATCGCCTTTACCTTGGGGAAGCAGAAATTTCTTTGCCTGCCCTTAACTCAGAGTATCCAACAAGCTTCTAGTCCGCCCTTGTTCTAAATTCTTTCCTTAACTGGGAACACACTGCCACTTCTGAGCCTTCTCCTTATGTGCGATAATACGTTTTGGAAGCACAAGAGACTGGACGGGCACTTAACTCAGAATATCCAACAGGCTTATAGTCTGACCTTTTTCTAAGTTCCTTCCTGAACTGGGAACATAAGCCTCATAGGCCTCTTGGACTTAAGTGCGTTTATACGTTTTGGAAGCCTAAGGGCATTAGCCTGCATTTTACTTAGAGCTTCCAAGTTGCTTATAGGCCACCTTTGTTCTAAGTTCTTTCCTGAGCTGCGAACACTTGCCACTTGTCAGACTTCACCTTAAGTGCGATAATACGTTTTGGAAGCACAAGGGACTGGATGGGCACTTAACTAGAGTATCCAACCTGCTTCTTGTCTGCCCTTGTTCTAAGTTCCTTCCTGAACTGGGAAACCAAGCCACATAGGCCTATTCGACTTAAGTGCGTTTATATGTTTTGGAAGCCTAAGGGCATTAGCCTGCATATTACTGAGGTCTTCCAACTTGCTTATAGGCCGCAAATGTTCTAAAGTCTTTCCTGAGCTGCGAACACTTGCCACTTGTCGGACTTCACCTTAAGTGCGATAATACGTTTTGGAAGCACAAGGGACTGGACGGGCACTTCACTAGAGTATCCAACCTGCTTCTTGTCTGCCCTTGTTCTAAGTACCTTCCTGGACTGTGAACACATCGCCGCATCGGCCTCTTCACCCTGAGAGATTTGATACGTTTTGGAAGCATGAGAGCCATAGCCTGCATGTTCCTTAGCGCTTCCAGCTTGCTTATAGGCCGCCGTTGTTCTTAGTTCTTTTCTGAAATCGGCGAACACCCTGCCACTTATGAGAGTTCACCTTAAGAGCGATGATACGTTTTGCAAGTCTAAGGGACTTGCTGTGCACTTCCTTCAGTGTATCCAACTGGCCTCCAGTCCGTCTTTGTTCTAACTTCTTTCCTCAACTGGGAAAACACTGCCAGAATGCGTTTTGGTATGAAGCAGGATTTAACGTTTTGGAAACAGAAGCGCAATGGCGAGCACTTCACTCACAGTCTTCAACCTGCCTAGAATCCGCCCTTGTTCTGACACCTTTCCTCCACTGGGAAAACAGTGCCATGCGAGTGTTCGTCTTCAGTGCGTTTGGAGGTTTTGGAAGCCTAAGGGACTTTACTTGAACATAACTCAGTGTATGCAACAAGCTTATAGTCTGTCCATGTTCTAAGATCTTTCCTCACCTGGGAACACACTGCCAATGAGGAGACTTACCCTTCAGAGCGATTATACGATTTGGAAGCATATGGGACTTGGCTTGCATTTCCCTTAGAGTATCCAACTTGCCTCTAGTGTGGCCTTGTTCCAACTACTTTCAACCACGGGGAACACACTGTCACATATAGATCTGCACTTCAGATCGAGTTTACGTTTTGGAAGCATCAGGGTCTTGACGTGCACTTAACGTAGAGTATGCAACTTGCCTATAGTGCAACCAGGGTCTATCTTCTTTCCACAACTGGGAACACACTGCCATTTATGCATGTAAACCTTAAGATCGCCTTTACCTTGGGGAAGCAGAAACGTCTTTGCCTGCCCTTAACTCAGCGTATCCAACAAGCTTCTAGTCCGCCCTTGTTCTAAATTCTTTCCTTAACTGGGAACACACTGCGACTTATGAGACTTCTCCTTAAGTGCGATAATACATTTTGGAAGCACAAGAGAATGGACGGGCACTTAACTCAGAGTATCCAACTACTTATACTCTGCCCTTGTTCTAAGTTCCTTCCTGAACTGGGAACACAAGCCGTAGAGGCCTGTTCCACTTAAGTGCGTTTATACGTTTTGGAAGCCTAAGGGCATTAGCCTGCATTTTACTGAGGGCTTCCAACTTGTTTATAGGCCGCCTATGTTCTAAAGTCTTTCCTGTGGTGCGAACACTCTGCCAACTGGAAGACTTCACCTTAAGTGCGATAATACGTTTTGGAAGCACAAGGGACTGGACGGGCACTTAACTAGAGTATCCAACCTGCTTCTTGTCTGCCCTTGTTCTAAGTTCCTTCCTGAACAGGGAACACAAGCCGTATAGGCCTCTTCCACTTAAGTGCGTTTATACGTTTTGGAAGCCTAAGGGCATTAGCCTGCATTTTACTTAGAGCTTCCAACTTCCTCTTAGGCCACCTTTGTCCTAAGTTCTTTCCTGAGCTGCGAACACTTGCCACTTGTCGGACTTCACCTTAAGTGCGATAATACGTTTTGGAAGCACAAGGGACTGGACGGGCACTTCACTAGAGTATCCAACCTGCTTCTTGTCTGCCCTTGTTCTAAGTACCTTCCTGGACTGTGAACACATCGCCGCATCGGCCTCTTCACCCTGAGAGATTTGATACGTTTTGGAAGCATGAGAGCCATAGCCTGCATGTTCCTTAGCGCTTCCAGCTTGCTTATAGGCCGCCGTTGTTCTTAGTTCTTTTCTGAAATCGGCGAACACCCTGCCACTTATGAGAGTTCACCTTAAGAGCGATGATACGTTTTGCAAGTCTAAGGGACTTGCTGTGCACTTCCTTCAGTGTATCCAACTGGCCTCCAGTCCGTCTTTGTTCTAACTTCTTTCCTCAACTGGGAAAACACTGCCAGAATGCGTTTTGGTATGAAGCAGGATTTAACGTTTTGGAAACAGAAGCGCAATGGCGAGCACTTCACTCACAGTCTTCAACCTGCCTAGAATCCGCCCTTGTTCTGACACCTTTCCTCCACTGGGAAAACAGTGCCATGCGAGTGTTCGTCTTCAGTGCGTTTGGAGGTTTTGGAAGCCTAAGGGACTTTACTTGAACTTAACTCAGTGTATGCAACAAGCTTATAGTCTGTCCATGTTCTAAGATCTTTCCTCACCTGGGAACACCCTGCCAATGAGGAGACTTACCCTTCAGAGCGATTATACGATTTGGAAGCATATGGGACTTGGCCTGCATTTCCCTTAGAGTATCCAACTTGCCTCTAGTGTGGCCTTGTTCCAACTTCTTTCAACCACGGGGAACACACTGTCACATATGGATCTGCACTTCAGATCGAGTTTACGTTTTGGAAGCATAAGTGTCTTGACGTGCACTTAACTTAGGGCATGCAACTTGCTTATAGTGCGACCAGGGTCTATCTTCTTTCCACTACTGGGAACACACTGCCATTTATGAATCTTCACCTTATGATCGCGTTTACGTTTGGGAAGCAGAAACGTCTTTGCCTGCCCTTAACTCAGAGTACCCAACAAGCTTCTAGTCCGGCCTTGTTCTAAATTCTTTCCTTAACTGGGAACACACTGCGACTTATGAGACTTCTCCTTAAGTGCGATAATAAATTTTGGAAGCACAAGAGAATGGACGGGCACTGAACTCAGAGTATCCAACTACTTATACTCTGCCCTTGTCTAAGTTCCTTCCTGAACTGGGAACACAAGCCGTAGAGGCCTCTTCCACTTAAGTGCGTTTATACGTTTTGGAAGCCTAAGGGCCTTAGCCTGCATTTTACGTAGAGCTTCCAACTTGCTCCTAGGCCACCTTTGTTCTAAGTTCTTTCCTGAGCTGCGAACACTTGCCACTTGTCGGACTTCACCTTAAGTGCGATAATACATTTTGGAAGCACAAGGGACTGGATGGGCACTTAACTAGAGTATCCAACCTGCTTCTTGTCGGCCCTTGTTCTAAGTTCCTTCCTGAACTGGGAAACCAAGCCACATAGGCCTATTCGACGTAAGTGCGTTTATACGTTTTGGAAGCCTAAGGGCATTAGCCTGCATTTTACTGAGGGCTTCCAACTTGCTTATAGGCCGCCTATGCTCTAAAGTCTTTCCTGAGCTGCGAACACTCTGCCAACTGGAAGACTTCACCTTAAGTGCGATAATACGTTTTGGAAGCACAAGGGACTGGACGGGCACTTAACTAGAGTATCCAACCTGCTTCTTGTCGGCCCTTGTTATAAGTTCCTTCCTGAACAGGGAACACAAGCCGTACAGGCCTCTTCCACTTAAGTGCGTTTATACGTTTTGGAAGCCTAAGGGCATTAGCCTGCATTTTACGTAGAGCTTCCAACTTGCTCTTAGGCCACCTTTGTTCTAAGTTCTTTCCTGAGCTGCGAACACTTGCCACTTGTCGGACTTCACCTTAAGTGCGATAATACGTTTTGGAAGCACAAGGGACTGGACGGGCACTTAACTAGAGTATCCAACCTGCTTCTTGTCTGCCCTTGTTCTAAGTTCCTTCCTGAACTGGGAAACCAAGCCACATAGGCCTATTCGACGTAAGTGCGTTTATACGTTTTGGAAGCCTAAGGGCATTAGCCTGCATTTCACTGAGGGCTTCCAACTTGCTTATAGGCCGCCTATGTTCTAAAGTCTTTCCTGAGCTGCGACCACTCTGCCAACTGGAAGACTTCACCTTAAGTGCGATAATACGTTTTGGAAGCACAAGGGACTGGACGGGCACTTAACTAGAGTATCCAACCTGCTTCTTGTCTGCACTTCTTGTAAGTTCCTTCCTGGACAGTGAACTCATCGCCGCATCGGCCTCTTCACCCTGAGAGATTTGATACGTTTTGGAAGCATGAGAGCCATAGCCTGCATGTTCCTTAGCGCTTCCAGCTTGCTTATAGGCCGCCGTTGTTCTTAGTTCTTTTCTGGAAACGGCGAACACCCTGCCACTTATGAGAGTTCACCTTAAGAGCGATGATACGTTTTGCAAGTCTAAGGGACTTGCTGTGCACTTCCTTCAGTGTATCCAACTGGCCTCCAGTCCGTCTTTGTTCTAACTTCTTTCCTCAACTGGGAAAACTCTGCCAGAATGCGTTTTGGTATGAAGCAGGATTTAACGTTTTGGAAACAGAAGCGCATTGGCGAGCACTTCACTCACAGTCTTCAACCTGCCTAGAATCCGCCCTTGTTCTGACACCTTTCCTCCACTGGGAAAACAGTGCCATGTGAGTGTTGGTCTTCAGTGCGTTTGGAGGTTTTGGAAGCCTAAGGAACTTCACTTGAACTTAACTCAGTGTGTGCAACAAGCTTATAGTCTGTCCATGTTCTAAGATCTTTCCTCACCTGGGAACACACTGCCAATGAGGAGACTTACCCTTCAGAGCGATTATACGATTTGGAAGCATATGGGACTTGGCCTGCATTTCCCTTAGAGTCTCCAACTTGCCTACAGTGTGGCCTTGTTCCAACTTCTTTCAACCACGGGGAACACACTGTCACATATGGATCTGCACTTCAGATCGGGTTTACGTTTTGGAAGCATCAGGGTCTTGACATGCACTTAACGTAGAGTATGCAACTTGCCTATAGTGCAACCAGGGTCTATCTTCTTTCCACAACTGGGAACACACTGCCATTTATGCATGTAAACCTTAAGATCGCCTTTACCTTGGGGAAGCAGAAATTTCTTTGCCTGCCCTTAACTCAGAGTATCCAACAAGCTTCTAGTCCGCCCTTGTTCTAAATTCTTTCCTTAACTGGGAACACACTGCCACTTCTGAGCCTTCTCCTTATGTGCGATAATACGTTTTGGAAGCACAAGAGACTGGACGGGCACTTAACTCAGAATATCCAACAGGCTTATAGTCTGACCTTTTTCTAAGTTCCTTCCTGAACTGGGAACATAAGCCTCATAGGCCTCTTGGACTTAAGTGCGTTTATACGTTTTGGAAGCCTAAGGGCATTAGCCTGCATTTTACTTAGAGCTTCCAAGTTGCTTATAGGCCACCTTTGTTCTAAGTTCTTTCCTGAGCTGCGAACACTTGCCACTTGTCAGACTTCACCTTAAGTGCGATAATACGTTTTGGAAGCACAAGGGACTGGATGGGCACTTAACTAGAGTATCCAACCTGCTTCTTGTCTGCCCTTGTTCTAAGTTCCTTCCTGAACTGGGAAACCAAGCCACATAGGCCTATTCGACTTAAGTGCGTTTATACGTTTTGGAAGCCTAAGGGCATTAGCCTGCATATTACTGAGGTCTTCCAACTTGCTTATAGGCCGCAAATGTTCTAAAGTCTTTCCTGAGCTGCGAACACTTGCCACTTGTCGGACTTCACCTTAAGTGCGATAATACGTTTTGGAAGCACAAGGGACTGGACGGGCACTTCACTAGAGTATCCAACCTGCTTCTTGTCTGCCCTTGTTCTAAGTACCTTCCTGGACTGTGAACACATCGCCGCATCGGCCTCTTCACCCTGAGAGATTTGATACGTTTTGGAAGCATGAGAGCCATAGCCTGCATGTTCCTTAGCGCTTCCAGCTTGCTTATAGGCCGCCGTTGTTCTTAGTTCTTTTCTGAAATCGGCGAACACCCTGCCACTTATGAGAGTTCACCTTAAGAGCGATGATACGTTTTGCAAGTCTAAGGGACTTGCTGTGCACTTCCTTCAGTGTATCCAACTGGCCTCCAGTCCGTCTTTGTTCTAACTTCTTTCCTCAACTGGGAAAACACTGCCAGAATGCGTTTTGGTATGAAGCAGGATTTAACGTTTTGGAAACAGAAGCGCAATGGCGAGCACTTCACTCACAGTCTTCAACCTGCCTAGAATCCGCCCTTGTTCTGACACCTTTCCTCCACTGGGAAAACAGTGCCATGCGAGTGTTCGTCTTCAGTGCGTTTGGAGGTTTTGGAAGCCTAAGGGACTTTACTTGAACTTAACTCAGTGTATGCAACAAGCTTATAGTCTGTCCATGTTCTAAGATCTTTCCTCACCTGGGAACACCCTGCCAATGAGGAGACTTACCCTTCAGAGCGATTATACGATTTGGAAGCATATGGGACTTGGCCTGCATTTCCCTTAGAGTATCCAACTTGCCTCTAGTGTGGCCTTGTTCCAACTTCTTTCAACCACGGGGAACACACTGTCACATATGGATCTGCACTTCAGATCGAGTTTACGTTTTGGAAGCATAAGTGTCTTGACGTGCACTTAACTTAGAGCATGCAACTTGCTTATAGTGCGACCAGGGTCTATCTTCTTTCCACTACTGGGAACACACTGCCATTTATGAATCTTCACCTTATGATCGCGTTTACGTTTGGGAAGCAGAAACGTCTTTGCCTGCCCTTAACTCAGAGTACCCAACAAGCTTCTAGTCCGGCCTTGTTCTAAATTCTTTCCTTAACTGGGAACACACTGCGACTTATGAGACTTCTCCTTAAGTGCGATAATAAATTTTGGAAGCACAAGAGAATGGACGGGCACTGAACTCAGAGTATCCAACTACTTATACTCTGCCCTTGTCTAAGTTCCTTCCTGAACTGGGAACACAAGCCGTAGAGGCCTCTTCCACTTAAGTGCGTTTATACGTTTTGGAAGCCTAAGGGCCTTAGCCTGCATTTTACGTAGAGCTTCCAACTTGCTCCTAGGCCACCTTTGTTCTAAGTTCTTTCCTGAGCTGCGAACACTTGCCACTTGTCGGACTTCACCTTAAGTGCGATAATACATTTTGGAAGCACAAGGGACTGGATGGGCACTTAACTAGAGTATCCAACCTGCTTCTTGTCGGCCCTTGTTCTAAGTTCCTTCCTGAACTGGGAAACCAAGCCACATAGGCCTATTCGACGTAAGTGCGTTTATACGTTTTGGAAGCCTAAGGGCATTAGCCTGCATTTTACTGAGGGCTTCCAACTTGCTTATAGGCCGCCTATGCTCTAAAGTCTTTCCTGAGCTGCGAACACTCTGCCAACTGGAAGACTTCACCTTAAGTGCGATAATACGTTTTGGAAGCACAAGGGACTGGACGGGCACTTAACTAGAGTATCCAACCTGCTTCTTGTCGGCCCTTGTTATAAGTTCCTTCCTGAACAGGGAACACAAGCCGTACAGGCCTCTTCCACTTAAGTGCGTTTATACGTTTTGGAAGCCTAAGGGCATTAGCCTGCATTTTACGTAGAGCTTCCAACTTGCTCTTAGGCCACCTTTGTTCTAAGTTCTTTCCTGAGCTGCGAACACTTGCCACTTGTCGGACTTCACCTTAAGTGCGATAATACGTTTTGGAAGCACAAGGGACTGGACGGGCACTTAACTAGAGTATCCAACCTGCTTCTTGTCTGCCCTTGTTCTAAGTTCCTTCCTGAACTGGGAAACCAAGCCACATAGGCCTATTCGACGTAAGTGCGTTTATACGTTTTGGAAGCCTAAGGGCATTAGCCTGCATTTCACTGAGGGCTTCCAACTTGCTTATAGGCCGCCTATGTTCTAAAGTCTTTCCTGAGCTGCGAACACTCTGCCAACTGGAAGACTTCACCTTAAGTGCGATAATACGTTTTGGAAGCACAAGGGACTGGACGGGCACTTCACTAGAGTATCCAACCTGCTTCTTGTCTGCCCTTGTTCTAAGTACCTTCCTGGACTGTGAACACATCGCCGCATCGGCCTCTTCACCCTGAGAGATTTGATACGTTTTGGAAGCATGAGAGCCATAGCCTGCATGTTCCTTAGCGCTTCCAGCTTGCTTATAGGCCGCCGTTGTTCTTAGTTCTTTTCTGAAATCGGCGAACACCCTGCCACTTATGAGAGTTCACCTTAAGAGCGATGATACGTTTTGCAAGTCTAAGGGACTTGCTGTGCACTTCCTTCAGTGTATCCAACTGGCCTCCAGTCCGTCTTTGTTCTAACTTCTTTCCTCAACTGGGAAAACACTGCCAGAATGCGTTTTGGTATGAAGCAGGATTTAACGTTTTGGAAACAGAAGCGCAATGGCGAGCACTTCACTCACAGTCTTCAACCTGCCTAGAATCCGCCCTTGTTCTGACACCTTTCCTCCACTGGGAAAACAGTGCCATGCGAGTGTTCGTCTTCAGTGCGTTTGGAGGTTTTGGAAGCCTAAGGGACTTTACTTGAACATAACTCAGTGTATGCAACAAGCTTATAGTCTGTCCATGTTCTAAGATCTTTCCTCACCTGGGAACACACTGCCAATGAGGAGACTTACCCTTCAGAGCGATTATACGATTTGGAAGCATATGGGACTTGGCTTGCATTTCCCTTAGAGTATCCAACTTGCCTCTAGTGTGGCCTTGTTCCAACTACTTTCAACCACGGGGAACACACTGTCACATATAGATCTGCACTTCAGATCGAGTTTACGTTTTGGAAGCATCAGGGTCTTGACGTGCACTTAACGTAGAGTATGCAACTTGCCTATAGTGCAACCAGGGTCTATCTTCTTTCCACAACTGGGAACACACTGCCATTTATGCATGTAAACCTTAAGATCGCCTTTACCTTGGGGAAGCAGAAACGTCTTTGCCTGCCCTTAACTCAGCGTATCCAACAAGCTTCTAGTCCGCCCTTGTTCTAAATTCTTTCCTTAACTGGGAACACACTGCGACTTATGAGACTTCTCCTTAAGTGCGATAATACATTTTGGAAGCACAAGAGAATGGACGGGCACTTAACTCAGAGTATCCAACTACTTATACTCTGCCCTTGTTCTAAGTTCCTTCCTGAACTGGGAACACAAGCCGTAGAGGCCTGTTCCACTTAAGTGCGTTTATACGTTTTGGAAGCCTAAGGGCATTAGCCTGCATTTTACTGAGGGCTTCCAACTTGTTTATAGGCCGCCTATGTTCTAAAGTCTTTCCTGTGGTGCGAACACTCTGCCAACTGGAAGACTTCACCTTAAGTGCGATAATACGTTTTGGAAGCACAAGGGACTGGACGGGCACTTAACTAGAGTATCCAACCTGCTTCTTGTCTGCCCTTGTTCTAAGTTCCTTCCTGAACAGGGAACACAAGCCGTATAGGCCTCTTCCACTTAAGTGCGTTTATACGTTTTGGAAGCCTAAGGGCATTAGCCTGCATTTTACTTAGAGCTTCCAACTTCCTCTTAGGCCACCTTTGTCCTAAGTTCTTTCCTGAG
This sequence comes from Meles meles, assembly GCF_922984935.1. Lineage (NCBI taxonomy): Eukaryota > Metazoa > Chordata > Mammalia > Carnivora > Mustelidae > Meles > Meles meles. Next base: position 38,499,057 of record NC_060069.1, read on the forward strand.
CTGCGAACACTTGCCACTTGTCGGACTTCACCTTAAGTGCGATAATACGTTTTGGAAGCACAAGGGACTGGACGGGCACTTCACTAGAGTATCCAACCTGCTTCTTGTCTGCCCTTGTTCTAAGTACCTTCCTGGACTGTGAACACATCGCCGCATCGGCCTCTTCACCCTGAGAGATTTGATACGTTTTGGAAGCATGAGAGCCATAGCCTGCATGTTCCTTAGCGCTTCCAGCTTGCTTATAGGCCGCCGTTGTTCTTAGTTCTTTTCTGAAATCGGCGAACACCCTGCCACTTATGAGAGTTCACCTTAAGAGCGATGATACGTTTTGCAAGTCTAAGGGACTTGCTGTGCACTTCCTTCAGTGTATCCAACTGGCCTCCAGTCCGTCTTTGTTCTAACTTCTTTCCTCAACTGGGAAAACACTGCCAGAATGCGTTTTGGTATGAAGCAGGATTTAACGTTTTGGAAACAGAAGCGCAATGGCGAGCACTTCACTCACAGTCTTCAACCTGCCTAGAATCCGCCCTTGTTCTGACACCTTTCCTCCACTGGGAAAACAGTGCCATGCGAGTGTTCGTCTTCAGTGCGTTTGGAGGTTTTGGAAGCCTAAGGGACTTTACTTGAACTTAACTCAGTGTATGCAACAAGCTTATAGTCTGTCCATGTTCTAAGATCTTTCCTCACCTGGGAACACCCTGCCAATGAGGAGACTTACCCTTCAGAGCGATTATACGATTTGGAAGCATATGGGACTTGGCCTGCATTTCCCTTAGAGTATCCAACTTGCCTCTAGTGTGGCCTTGTTCCAACTTCTTTCAACCACGGGGAACACACTGTCACATATGGATCTGCACTTCAGATCGAGTTTACGTTTTGGAAGCATAAGTGTCTTGACGTGCACTTAACTTAGGGCATGCAACTTGCTTATAGTGCGACCAGGGTCTATCTTCTTTCCACTACTGGGAACACACTGCCATTTATGAATCTTCACCTTATGATCGCGTTTACGTTTGGGAAGCAGAAACGTCTTTGCCTGCCCTTAACTCAGAGTACCCAACAAGCTTCTAGTCCGGCCTTGTTCTAAATTCTTTCCTTAACTGGGAACACACTGCGACTTATGAGACTTCTCCTTAAGTGCGATAATAAATTTTGGAAGCACAAGAGAATGGACGGGCACTGAACTCAGAGTATCCAACTACTTATACTCTGCCCTTGTCTAAGTTCCTTCCTGAACTGGGAACACAAGCCGTAGAGGCCTCTTCCACTTAAGTGCGTTTATACGTTTTGGAAGCCTAAGGGCCTTAGCCTGCATTTTACGTAGAGCTTCCAACTTGCTCCTAGGCCACCTTTGTTCTAAGTTCTTTCCTGAGCTGCGAACACTTGCCACTTGTCGGACTTCACCTTAAGTGCGATAATACATTTTGGAAGCACAAGGGACTGGATGGGCACTTAACTAGAGTATCCAACCTGCTTCTTGTCGGCCCTTGTTCTAAGTTCCTTCCTGAACTGGGAAACCAAGCCACATAGGCCTATTCGACGTAAGTGCGTTTATACGTTTTGGAAGCCTAAGGGCATTAGCCTGCATTTTACTGAGGGCTTCCAACTTGCTTATAGGCCGCCTATGCTCTAAAGTCTTTCCTGAGCTGCGAACACTCTGCCAACTGGAAGACTTCACCTTAAGTGCGATAATACGTTTTGGAAGCACAAGGGACTGGACGGGCACTTAACTAGAGTATCCAACCTGCTTCTTGTCGGCCCTTGTTATAAGTTCCTTCCTGAACAGGGAACACAAGCCGTACAGGCCTCTTCCACTTAAGTGCGTTTATACGTTTTGGAAGCCTAAGGGCATTAGCCTGCATTTTACGTAGAGCTTCCAACTTGCTCTTAGGCCACCTTTGTTCTAAGTTCTTTCCTGAGCTGCGAACACTTGCCACTTGTCGGACTTCACCTTAAGTGCGATAATACGTTTTGGAAGCACAAGGGACTGGACGGGCACTTAACTAGAGTATCCAACCTGCTTCTTGTCTGCCCTTGTTCTAAGTTCCTTCCTGAACTGGGAAACCAAGCCACATAGGCCTATTCGACGTAAGTGCGTTTATACGTTTTGGAAGCCTAAGGGCATTAGCCTGCATTTCACTGAGGGCTTCCAACTTGCTTATAGGCCGCCTATGTTCTAAAGTCTTTCCTGAGCTGCGACCACTCTGCCAACTGGAAGACTTCACCTTAAGTGCGATAATACGTTTTGGAAGCACAAGGGACTGGACGGGCACTTAACTAGAGTATCCAACCTGCTTCTTGTCTGCACTTCTTGTAAGTTCCTTCCTGGACAGTGAACTCATCGCCGCATCGGCCTCTTCACCCTGAGAGATTTGATACGTTTTGGAAGCATGAGAGCCATAGCCTGCATGTTCCTTAGCGCTTCCAGCTTGCTTATAGGCCGCCGTTGTTCTTAGTTCTTTTCTGGAAACGGCGAACACCCTGCCACTTATGAGAGTTCACCTTAAGAGCGATGATACGTTTTGCAAGTCTAAGGGACTTGCTGTGCACTTCCTTCAGTGTATCCAACTGGCCTCCAGTCCGTCTTTGTTCTAACTTCTTTCCTCAACTGGGAAAACTCTGCCAGAATGCGTTTTGGTATGAAGCAGGATTTAACGTTTTGGAAACAGAAGCGCATTGGCGAGCACTTCACTCACAGTCTTCAACCTGCCTAGAATCCGCCCTTGTTCTGACACCTTTCCTCCACTGGGAAAACAGTGCCATGTGAGTGTTGGTCTTCAGTGCGTTTGGAGGTTTTGGAAGCCTAAGGAACTTCACTTGAACTTAACTCAGTGTGTGCAACAAGCTTATAGTCTGTCCATGTTCTAAGATCTTTCCTCACCTGGGAACACACTGCCAATGAGGAGACTTACCCTTCAGAGCGATTATACGATTTGGAAGCATATGGGACTTGGCCTGCATTTCCCTTAGAGTCTCCAACTTGCCTACAGTGTGGCCTTGTTCCAACTTCTTTCAACCACGGGGAACACACTGTCACATATGGATCTGCACTTCAGATCGGGTTTACGTTTTGGAAGCATCAGGGTCTTGACATGCACTTAACGTAGAGTATGCAACTTGCCTATAGTGCAACCAGGGTCTATCTTCTTTCCACAACTGGGAACACACTGCCATTTATGCATGTAAACCTTAAGATCGCCTTTACCTTGGGGAAGCAGAAATTTCTTTGCCTGCCCTTAACTCAGAGTATCCAACAAGCTTCTAGTCCGCCCTTGTTCTAAATTCTTTCCTTAACTGGGAACACACTGCCACTTCTGAGCCTTCTCCTTATGTGCGATAATACGTTTTGGAAGCACAAGAGACTGGACGGGCACTTAACTCAGAATATCCAACAGGCTTATAGTCTGACCTTTTTCTAAGTTCCTTCCTGAACTGGGAACATAAGCCTCATAGGCCTCTTGGACTTAAGTGCGTTTATACGTTTTGGAAGCCTAAGGGCATTAGCCTGCATTTTACTTAGAGCTTCCAAGTTGCTTATAGGCCACCTTTGTTCTAAGTTCTTTCCTGAGCTGCGAACACTTGCCACTTGTCAGACTTCACCTTAAGTGCGATAATACGTTTTGGAAGCACAAGGGACTGGATGGGCACTTAACTAGAGTATCCAACCTGCTTCTTGTCTGCCCTTGTTCTAAGTTCCTTCCTGAACTGGGAAACCAAGCCACATAGGCCTATTCGACTTAAGTGCGTTTATACGTTTTGGAAGCCTAAGGGCATTAGCCTGCATATTACTGAGGTCTTCCAACTTGCTTATAGGCCGCAAATGTTCTAAAGTCTTTCCTGAGCTGCGAACACTTGCCACTTGTCGGACTTCACCTTAAGTGCGATAATACGTTTTGGAAGCACAAGGGACTGGACGGGCACTTCACTAGAGTATCCAACCTGCTTCTTGTCTGCCCTTGTTCTAAGTACCTTCCTGGACTGTGAACACATCGCCGCATCGGCCTCTTCACCCTGAGAGATTTGATACGTTTTGGAAGCATGAGAGCCATAGCCTGCATGTTCCTTAGCGCTTCCAGCTTGCTTATAGGCCGCCGTTGTTCTTAGTTCTTTTCTGAAATCGGCGAACACCCTGCCACTTATGAGAGTTCACCTTAAGAGCGATGATACGTTTTGCAAGTCTAAGGGACTTGCTGTGCACTTCCTTCAGTGTATCCAACTGGCCTCCAGTCCGTCTTTGTTCTAACTTCTTTCCTCAACTGGGAAAACACTGCCAGAATGCGTTTTGGTATGAAGCAGGATTTAACGTTTTGGAAACAGAAGCGCAATGGCGAGCACTTCACTCACAGTCTTCAACCTGCCTAGAATCCGCCCTTGTTCTGACACCTTTCCTCCACTGGGAAAACAGTGCCATGCGAGTGTTCGTCTTCAGTGCGTTTGGAGGTTTTGGAAGCCTAAGGGACTTTACTTGAACTTAACTCAGTGTATGCAACAAGCTTATAGTCTGTCCATGTTCTAAGATCTTTCCTCACCTGGGAACACCCTGCCAATGAGGAGACTTACCCTTCAGAGCGATTATACGATTTGGAAGCATATGGGACTTGGCCTGCATTTCCCTTAGAGTATCCAACTTGCCTCTAGTGTGGCCTTGTTCCAACTTCTTTCAACCACGGGGAACACACTGTCACATATGGATCTGCACTTCAGATCGAGTTTACGTTTTGGAAGCATAAGTGTCTTGACGTGCACTTAACTTAGAGCATGCAACTTGCTTATAGTGCGACCAGGGTCTATCTTCTTTCCACTACTGGGAACACACTGCCATTTATGAATCTTCACCTTATGATCGCGTTTACGTTTGGGAAGCAGAAACGTCTTTGCCTGCCCTTAACTCAGAGTACCCAACAAGCTTCTAGTCCGGCCTTGTTCTAAATTCTTTCCTTAACTGGGAACACACTGCGACTTATGAGACTTCTCCTTAAGTGCGATAATAAATTTTGGAAGCACAAGAGAATGGACGGGCACTGAACTCAGAGTATCCAACTACTTATACTCTGCCCTTGTCTAAGTTCCTTCCTGAACTGGGAACACAAGCCGTAGAGGCCTCTTCCACTTAAGTGCGTTTATACGTTTTGGAAGCCTAAGGGCCTTAGCCTGCATTTTACGTAGAGCTTCCAACTTGCTCCTAGGCCACCTTTGTTCTAAGTTCTTTCCTGAGCTGCGAACACTTGCCACTTGTCGGACTTCACCTTAAGTGCGATAATACATTTTGGAAGCACAAGGGACTGGATGGGCACTTAACTAGAGTATCCAACCTGCTTCTTGTCGGCCCTTGTTCTAAGTTCCTTCCTGAACTGGGAAACCAAGCCACATAGGCCTATTCGACGTAAGTGCGTTTATACGTTTTGGAAGCCTAAGGGCATTAGCCTGCATTTTACTGAGGGCTTCCAACTTGCTTATAGGCCGCCTATGCTCTAAAGTCTTTCCTGAGCTGCGAACACTCTGCCAACTGGAAGACTTCACCTTAAGTGCGATAATACGTTTTGGAAGCACAAGGGACTGGACGGGCACTTAACTAGAGTATCCAACCTGCTTCTTGTCGGCCCTTGTTATAAGTTCCTTCCTGAACAGGGAACACAAGCCGTACAGGCCTCTTCCACTTAAGTGCGTTTATACGTTTTGGAAGCCTAAGGGCATTAGCCTGCATTTTACGTAGAGCTTCCAACTTGCTCTTAGGCCACCTTTGTTCTAAGTTCTTTCCTGAGCTGCGAACACTTGCCACTTGTCGGACTTCACCTTAAGTGCGATAATACGTTTTGGAAGCACAAGGGACTGGACGGGCACTTAACTAGAGTATCCAACCTGCTTCTTGTCTGCCCTTGTTCTAAGTTCCTTCCTGAACTGGGAAACCAAGCCACATAGGCCTATTCGACGTAAGTGCGTTTATACGTTTTGGAAGCCTAAGGGCATTAGCCTGCATTTCACTGAGGGCTTCCAACTTGCTTATAGGCCGCCTATGTTCTAAAGTCTTTCCTGAGCTGCGAACACTCTGCCAACTGGAAGACTTCACCTTAAGTGCGATAATACGTTTTGGAAGCACAAGGGACTGGACGGGCACTTAACTAGAGTATCCAACCTGCTTCTTGTCTGCACTTCTTGTAAGTTCCTTCCTGGACAGTGAACTCATCGCCGCATCGGCCTCTTCACCCTGAGAGATTTGATACGTTTTGGAAGCATGAGAGCCATAGCCTGCATGTTCCTTAGCGCTTCCAGCTTGCTTATAGGCCGCCGTTGTTCTTAGTTCTTTTCTGGAAACGGCGAACACCCTGCCACTTATGAGAGTTCACCTTAAGAGCGATGATACGTTTTGCAAGTCTAAGGGACTTGCTGTGCACTTCCTTCAGTGTATCCAACTGGCCTCCAGTCCGTCTTTGTTCTAACTTCTTTCCTCAACTGGGAAAACTCTGCCAGAATGCGTTTTGGTATGAAGCAGGATTTAACGTTTTGGAAACAGAAGCGCATTGGCGAGCACTTCACTCACAGTCTTCAACCTGCCTAGAATCCGCCCTTGTTCTGACACCTTTCCTCCACTGGGAAAACAGTGCCATGTGAGTGTTGGTCTTCAGTGCGTTTGGAGGTTTTGGAAGCCTAAGGAACTTCACTTGAACTTAACTCAGTGTGTGCAACAAGCTTATAGTCTGTCCATGTTCTAAGATCTTTCCTCACCTGGGAACACACTGCCAATGAGGAGACTTACCCTTCAGAGCGATTATACGATTTGGAAGCATATGGGACTTGGCCTGCATTTCCCTTAGAGTCTCCAACTTGCCTACAGTGTGGCCTTGTTCCAACTTCTTTCAACCACGGGGAACACACTGTCACATATGGATCTGCACTTCAGATCGGGTTTACGTTTTGGAAGCATCAGGGTCTTGACATGCACTTAACGTAGAGTATGCAACTTGCCTATAGTGCAACCAGGGTCTATCTTCTTTCCACAACTGGGAACACACTGCCATTTATGCATGTAAACCTTAAGATCGCCTTTACCTTGGGGAAGCAGAAATTTCTTTGCCTGCCCTTAACTCAGAGTATCCAACAAGCTTCTAGTCCGCCCTTGTTCTAAATTCTTTCCTTAACTGGGAACACACTGCCACTTCTGAGCCTTCTCCTTATGTGCGATAATACGTTTTGGAAGCACAAGAGACTGGACGGGCACTTAACTCAGAATATCCAACAGGCTTATAGTCTGACCTTTTTCTAAGTTCCTTCCTGAACTGGGAACATAAGCCTCATAGGCCTCTTGGACTTAAGTGCGTTTATACGTTTTGGAAGCCTAAGGGCATTAGCCTGCATTTTACTTAGAGCTTCCAAGTTGCTTATAGGCCACCTTTGTTCTAAGTTCTTTCCTGAGCTGCGAACACTTGCCACTTGTCAGACTTCACCTTAAGTGCGATAATACGTTTTGGAAGCACAAGGGACTGGATGGGCACTTAACTAGAGTATCCAACCTGCTTCTTGTCTGCCCTTGTTCTAAGTTCCTTCCTGAACTGGGAAACCAAGCCACATAGGCCTATTCGACTTAAGTGCGTTTATACGTTTTGGAAGCCTAAGGGCATTAGCCTGCATATTACTGAGGTCTTCCAACTTGCTTATAGGCCGCAAATGTTCTAAAGTCTTTCCTGAGCTGCGAACACTTGCCACTTGTCGGACTTCACCTTAAGTGCGATAATACGTTTTGGAAGCACAAGGGACTGGACGGGCACTTCACTAGAGTATCCAACCTGCTTCTTGTCTGCCCTTGTTCTAAGTACCTTCCTGGACTGTGAACACATCGCCGCATCGGCCTCTTCACCCTGAGAGATTTGATACGTTTTGGAAGCATGAGAGCCATAGCCTGCATGTTCCTTAGCGCTTCCAGCTTGCTTATAGGCCGCCGTTGTTCTTAGTTCTTTTCTGAAATCGGCGAACACCCTGCCACTTATGAGAGTTCACCTTAAGAGCGATGATACGTTTTGGAAGTCTAAGGGACTTGCTGTGCACTTCCTTCAGTGTATCCAACTGGCCTCCAGTCCGTCTTTGTTCTAACTTCTTTCCTCAACTGGGAAAACACTGCCAGAATGCGTTTTGGTATGAAGCAGGATTTAACGTTTTGGAAACAGAAGCGCAATGGCGAGCACTTCACTCACAGTCTTCAACCTGCCTAGAATCCGCCCTTGTTCTGACACCTTTCCTCCACTGGGAAAACAGTGCCATGCGAGTGTTCGTCTTCAGTGCGTTTGGAGGTTTTGGAAGCCTAAGGGACTTTACTTGAACTTAACTCAGTGTATGCAACAAGCTTACAGTCTGTCCATGTTCTAAGATCTTTCCTCACCTGGGAACACACTGCCAATGAGGAGACTTACCCTTCAGAGCGATTATACGATTTGGAAGCATATGGGACTTGGCTTGCATTTCCCTTAGAGTATCCAACTTGCCTCTAGTGTGGCCTTGTTCCAACTACTTTCAACCACGGGGAACACACTGTCACATATGGATCTGCACTTCAGATCGAGTTTACGTTTTGGAAGCATCAGGGTCTTGACATGCACTTAACGTAGAGTATGCAACTTGCCTATAGTGCAACCAGGGTCTATCTTCTTTCCACAACTGGGAACACAGTGCCATTTATGCATGTAAACCTTAAGATCGCCTTTACCTTGGGGAAGCAGAAACGTCTTTGCCTGCCCTTAACTCAGCGTATCCAACAAGCTTCTAGTCCGCCCTTGTTCTAAATTCTTTCCTTAACTGGGAACACACTGCGACTTATGAGACTTCTCCTTAAGTGCGATAATACATTTTGGAAGCACAAGAGACTGGACGGGCACTTAACTCAGAGTATCCAACTACTTATACTCTGCCCTTGTTCTAAGTTCCTTCCTGAACTGGGAACACAAGCCGTAGAGGCCTGTTCCACTTAAGTGCGTTTATACGTTTTGGAAGCCTAAGGGCATTAGCCTGCATTTTACTGAGGGCTTCCAACTTGTTTATAGGCCGCCTATGTTCTAAAGTCTTTCCTGTGGTGCGAACACTCTGCCAACTGGAAGACTTCACCTTAAGTGCGATAATACGTTTTGGAAGCACAAGGGACTGGACGGGCACTTAACTAGAGTATCCAACCTGCTTCTTGCGGCCCTTGTTCTAAGTTCCTTCCTGAACAGGGAACACAAGCCGTATAGGCCTCTTCCACTTAAGTGCGTTTATACGTTCTGGAAGCCTAAGGGCATTAGCCTGCATTTTACTTAGAGCTTCCAACTTCCTCTTAGGCCACCTTTGTCCTAAGTTCTTTCCTGAGCTGCGAACACTTGCCACTTGTCGGACTTCACCTTAAGTGCGATAATACGTTTTGGAAGCACAAGGGACTGGACGGGCACTTCACTAGAGTATCCAACCTGCTTCTTGTCTGCCCTTCTTGTAAGTTCCTTCCTGGACTGTGAACACATCGCCGCAGCGGCCTCTTCACCCTGAGAGATTTGATACGTTTTGGAAGCATGAGAGCCATAGCCTGCATGTTCCTTAGCGCTTCCAGCTTGCTTATAGGCCGCCGTTGTTCTTAGTTCTTTTCTGAAAACGGCGAACACCCTGCCACTTATGAGAGTTCACCTTAAGAGCGATGATACGTTTTGCAAGTCTAAGGGACTTGCTGTGCACTTCCTTCAGTGTATCCAACTGGCCTCCAGTCCGTCTTTGTTCTAACTTCTTTCCTCAACTGGGAAAACACTGCCAGAATGCGTTTTGGTATGAAGCAGGATTTAACGTTTTGGAAACAGAAGCGCATTGGCGAGCACTTCACTCACAGTCTTCAACCTGCCTAGAATCCGCCCTTGTTCTGACACCTTTCCTCCACTGGGAAAACAGTGCCATGTGAGTGTTGGTCTTCAGTGCGTTTGGAGGTTTTGGAAGCCTAAGGAACTTCACTTGAACTTAACTCAGTGTGTGCAACAAGCTTATAGTCTGTCCATGTTCTAAGATCTTTCCTCACCTGGGAACACACTGCCAATGAGGAGACTTACCCTTCAGAGCGATTATACGATTTGGAAGCATATGGGACTTGGCCTGCATTTCCCTTAGAGTCTCCAACTTGCCTACAGTGTGGCCTTGTTCCAACTTCTTTCAACCACGGGGAACACACTGTCACATATGGATCTGCACTTCAGATCGGGTTTACGTTTTGGAAGCATCAGGGTCTTGACATGCACTTAACGTAGAGTATGCAACTTGCCTATAGTGCAACCAGGGTCTATCTTCTTTCCACAACTGGGAACACACTGCCATTTATGCATGTAAACCTTAAGATCGCCTTTACCTTGGGGAAGCAGAAATTTCTTTGCCTGCCCTTAACTCAGAGTATCCAACAAGCTTCTAGTCCGCCCTTGTTCTAAATTCTTTCCTTAACTGGGAACACACTGCCACTTCTGAGCCTTCTCCTTATGTGCGATAATACGTTTTGGAAGCACAAGAGACTGGACGGGCACTTAACTCAGAATATCCAACAGGCTTATAGTCTGACCTTTTTCTAAGTTCCTTCCTGAACTGGGAACATAAGCCTCATAGGCCTCTTGGACTTAAGTGCGTTTATACGTTTTGGAAGCCTAAGGGCATTAGCCTGCATTTTACTTAGAGCTTCCAAGTTGCTTATAGGCCACCTTTGTTCTAAGTTCTTTCCTGAGCTGCGAACACTTGCCACTTGTCAGACTTCACCTTAAGTGCGATAATACGTTTTGGAAGCACAAGGGACTGGATGGGCACTTAACTAGAGTATCCAACCTGCTTCTTGTCTGCCCTTGTTCTAAGTTCCTTCCTGAACTGGGAAACCAAGCCACATAGGCCTATTCGACTTAAGTGCGTTTATACGTTTTGGAAGCCTAAGGGCATTAGCCTGCATATTACTGAGGTCTTCCAACTTGCTTATAGGCCGCAAATGTTCTAAAGTCTTTCCTGAGCTGCGAACACTTGCCACTTGTCGGACTTCACCTTAAGTGCGATAATACGTTTTGGAAGCACAAGGGACTGGACGGGCACTTCACTAGAGTATCCAACCTGCTTCTTGTCTGCCCTTGTTCTAAGTACCTTCCTGGACTGTGAACACATCGCCGCATCGGCCTCTTCACCCTGAGAGATTTGATACGTTTTGGAAGCATGAGAGCCATAGCCTGCATGTTCCTTAGCGCTTCCAGCTTGCTTATAGGCCGCCGTTGTTCTTAGTTCTTTTCTGAAATCGGCGAACACCCTGCCACTTATGAGAGTTCACCTTAAGAGCGATGATACGTTTTGCAAGTCTAAGGGACTTGCTGTGCACTTCCTTCAGTGTATCCAACTGGCCTCCAGTCCGTCTTTGTTCTAACTTCTTTCCTCAACTGGGAAAACACTGCCAGAATGCGTTTTGGTATGAAGCAGGATTTAACGTTTTGGAAACAGAAGCGCAATGGCGAGCACTTCACTCACAGTCTTCAACCTGCCTAGAATCCGCCCTTGTTCTGACACCTTTCCTCCACTGGGAAAACAGTGCCATGCGAGTGTTCGTCTTCAGTGCGTTTGGAGGTTTTGGAAGCCTAAGGGACTTTACTTGAACTTAACTCAGTGTATGCAACAAGCTTACAGTCTGTCCATGTTCTAAGATCTTTCCTCACCTGGGAACACACTGCCAATGAGGAGACTTACCCTTCAGAGCGATTATACGATTTGGAAGCATATGGGACTTGGCTTGCATTTCCCTTAGAGTATCCAACTTGCCTCTAGTGTGGCCTTGTTCCAACTACTTTCAACCACGGGGAACACACTGTCACATATGGATCTGCACTTCAGATCGAGTTTACGTTTTGGAAGCATCAGGGTCTTGACATGCACTTAACGTAGAGTATGCAACTTGCCTATAGTGCAACCAGGGTCTATCTTCTTTCCACAACTGGGAACACAGTGCCATTTATGCATGTAAACCTTAAGATCGCCTTTACCTTGGGGAAGCAGAAACGTCTTTGCCTGCCCTTAACTCAGCGTATCCAACAAGCTTCTAGTCCGCCCTTGTTCTAAATTCTTTCCTTAACTGGGAACACACTGCGACTTATGAGACTTCTCCTTAAGTGCGATAATACATTTTGGAAGCACAAGAGAATGGACGGGCACTTAACTCAGAGTATCCAACTACTTATACTCTGCCCTTGTTCTAAGTTCCTTCCTGAACTGGGAACACAAGCCGTAGAGGCCTGTTCCACTTAAGTGCGTTTATACGTTTTGGAAGCCTAAGGGCATTAGCCTGCATTTTACTGAGGGCTTCCAACTTGTTTATAGGCCGCCTATGTTCTAAAGTCTTTCCTGTGGTGCGAACACTCTGCCAACTGGAAGACTTCACCTTAAGTGCGATAATACGTTTTGGAAGCACAAGGGACTGGACGGGCACTTAACTAGAGTATCCAACCTGCTTCTTGCGGCCCTTGTTCTAAGTTCCTTCCTGAACAGGGAACACAAGCCGTATAGGCCTCTTCCACTTAAGTGCGTTTATACGTTTTGGAAGCCTAAGGGCATTAGCCTGCATTTTACTTAGAGCTTCCAACTTCCTCTTAGGCCACCTTTGTCCTAAGTTCTTTCCTGAGCTGCGAACACTTGCCACTTGTCGGACTTCACCTTAAGTGCGATAATACGTTTTGGAAGCACAAGGGACTGGACGGGCACTTCACTAGAGTATCCAACCTGCTTCTTGTCTGCCCTTCTTGTAAGTTCCTTCCTGGACTGTGAACACATCGCCGCAGCGGCCTCTTCACCCTGAGAGATTTGATACGTTTTGGAAGCATGAGAGCCATAGCCTGCATGTTCCTTAGCGCTTCCAGCTTGCTTATAGGCCGCCGTTGTTCTTAGTTCTTTTCTGAAAACGGCGAACACCCTGCCACTTATGAGAGTTCACCTTAAGAGCGATGATACGTTTTGCAAGTCTAAGGGACTTGCTGTGCACTTCCTTCAGTGTATCCAACTGGCCTCCAGTCCGTCTTTGTTCTAACTTCTTTCCTCAACTGGGAAAACACTGCCAGAATGCGTTTTGGTATGAAGCAGGATTTAACGTTTTGGAAACAGAAGCGCATTGGCGAGCACTTCAATCACAGTCTTCAACCTGCCTAGAATCCGCCCTTGTTCTGACACCTTTCCTCCACTGGGAAAACAGTGCCATGTGAGTGTTGGTCTTCAGTGCGTTTGGAGGTTTTGGAAGCCTAAGGAACTTCACTTGAACTTAACTCAGTGTGTGCAACAAGCTTATAGTCTGTCCATGTTCTAAGATCTTTCCTCACCTGGGAACACACTGCCAATGAGGAGACTTACCCTTCAGAGCGATTATAGCTTTTGGAAGCATATGGGACTTGGCCTGCATTTCCCTTAGAGTCTCCAACTTGCCTACAGTGTGGCCTTGTTCCAACTTCTTTCAACCACGGGGAACACACTGTCACATATGGATCTGCACTTCAGATCGGGTTTACGTTTTGGAAGCATCAGGGTCTTGACATGCACTTAACGTAGAGTATGCAACTTGCCTATAGTGCAACCAGGGTCTATCTTCTTTCCACAACTGGGAACACACTGCCATTTATGCATGTAAACCTTAAGATCGCCTTTACCTTGGGGAAGCAGAAATTTCTTTGCCTGCCCTTAACTCAGAGTATCCAACAAGCTTCTAGTCCGCCCTTGTTCTAAATTCTTTCCTTAACTGGGAACACACTGCCACTTCTGAGCCTTCTCCTTATGTGCGATAATACGTTTTGGAAGCACAAGAGACTGGACGGGCACTTAACTCAGAATATCCAACAGGCTTATAGTCTGACCTTTTTCTAAGTTCCTTCCTGAACTGGGAACATAAGCCTCATAGGCCTCTTGGACTTAAGTGCGTTTATACGTTTTGGAAGCCTAAGGGCATTAGCCTGCATTTTACTTAGAGCTTCCAAGTTGCTTATAGGCCACCTTTGTTCTAAGTTCTTTCCTGAGCTGCGAACACTTGCCACTTGTCAGACTTCACCTTAAGTGCGATAATACGTTTTGGAAGCACAAGGGACTGGATGGGCACTTAACTAGAGTATCCAACCTGCTTCTTGTCTGCCCTTGTTCTAAGTTCCTTCCTGAACTGGGAAACCAAGCCACATAGGCCTATTCGACTTAAGTGCGTTTATACGTTTTGGAAGCCTAAGGGCATTAGCCTGCATATTACTGAGGTCTTCCAACTTGCTTATAGGCCGCAAATGTTCTAAAGTCTTTCCTGAGCTGCGAACACTTGCCACTTGTCGGACTTCACCTTAAGTGCGATAATACGTTTTGGAAGCACAAGGGACTGGACGGGCACTTCACTAGAGTATCCAACCTGCTTCTTGTCTGCCCTTGTTCTAAGTACCTTCCTGGACTGTGAACACATCGCCGCATCGGCCTCTTCACCCTGAGAGATTTGATACGTTTTGGAAGCATGAGAGCCATAGCCTGCATGTTCCTTAGCGCTTCCAGCTTGCTTATAGGCCGCCGTTGTTCTTAGTTCTTTTCTGAAATCGGCGAACACCCTGCCACTTATGAGAGTTCACCTTAAGAGCGATGATACGTTTTGGAAGTCTAAGGGACTTGCTGTGCACTTCCTTCAGTGTATCCAACTGGCCTCCAGTCCGTCTTTGTTCTAACTTCTTTCCTCAACTGGGAAAACACTGCCAGAATGCGTTTTGGTATGAAGCAGGATTTAACGTTTTGGAAACAGAAGCGCAATGGCGAGCACTTCACTCACAGTCTTCAACCTGCCTAGAATCCGCCCTTGTTCTGACACCTTTCCTCCACTGGGAAAACAGTGCCATGCGAGTGTTCGTCTTCAGTGCGTTTGGAGGTTTTGGAAGCCTAAGTGACTTTACTTGAACTTAACTCAGTGTATGCAACAAGCTTACAGTCTGTCCATGTTCTAAGATCTTTCCTCACCTGGGAACACACTGCCAATGAGGAGACTTACCCTTCAGAGCGATTATACGATTTGGAAGCATATGGGACTTGGCTTGCATTTCCCTTAGAGTATCCAACTTGCCTCTAGTGTGGCCTTGTTCCAACTACTTTCAACCACGGGGAACACACTGTCACATATGGATCTGCACTTCAGATCGAGTTTACGTTTTGGAAGCATCAGGGTCTTGACATGCACTTAACGTAGAGTATGCAACTTGCCTATAGTGCAACCAGGGTCTATCTTCTTTCCACAACTGGGAACACAGTGCCATTTATGCATGTAAACCTTAAGATCGCCTTTACCTTGGGGAAGCAGAAACGTCTTTGCCTGCCCTTAACTCAGCGTATCCAACAAGCTTCTAGTCCGCCCTTGTTCTAAATTCTTTCCTTAACTGGGAACACACTGCGACTTATGAGACTTCTCCTTAAGTGCGATAATACATTTTGGAAGCACAAGAGAATGGACGGGCACTTAACTCAGAGTATCCAACTACTTATACTCTGCCCTTGTTCTAAGTTCCTTCCTGAACTGGGAACACAAGCCGTAGAGGCCTGTTCCACTTAAGTGCGTTTATACGTTTTGGAAGCCTAAGGGCATTAGCCTGCATTTTACTGAGGGCTTCCAACTTGTTTATAGGCCGCCTATGTTCTAAAGTCTTTCCTGTGGTGCGAACACTCTGCCAACTGGAAGACTTCACCTTAAGTGCGATAATACGTTTTGGAAGCACAAGGGACTGGACGGGCACTTAACTAGAGTATCCAACCTGCTTCTTGCGGCCCTTGTTCTAAGTTCCTTCCTGAACAGGGAACACAAGCCGTATAGGCCTCTTCCACTTAAGTGCGTTTATACGTTTTGGAAGCCTAAGGGCATTAGCCTGCATTTTACTTAGAGCTTCCAACTTCCTCTTAGGCCACCTTTGTCCTAAGTTCTTTCCTGAGCTGCGAACACTTGCCACTTGTCGGACTTCACCTTAAGTGCGATAATACGTTTTGGAAGCACAAGGGACTGGACGGGCACTTCACTAGAGTATCCAACCTGCTTCTTGTCTGCCCTTCTTGTAAGTTCCTTCCTGGACTGTGAACACATCGCCGCAGCGGCCTCTTCACCCTGAGAGATTTGATACGTTTTGGAAGCATGAGAGCCATAGCCTGCATGTTCCTTAGCGCTTCCAGCTTGCTTATAGGCCGCCGTTGTTCTTAGTTCTTTTCTGAAAACGGCGAACACCCTGCCACTTATGAGAGTTCACCTTAAGAGCGATGATACGTTTTGCAAGTCTAAGGGACTTGCTGTGCACTTCCTTCAGTGTATCCAACTGGCCTCCAGTCCGTCTTTGTTCTAACTTCTTTCCTCAACTGGGAAAACACTGCCAGAATGCGTTTTGGTATGAAGCAGGATTTAACGTTTTGGAAACAGAAGCGCATTGGCGAGCACTTCAATCACAGTCTTCAACCTGCCTAGAATCCGCCCTTGTTCTGACACCTTTCCTCCACTGGGAAAACAGTGCCATGTGAGTGTTGGTCTTCAGTGCGTTTGGAGGTTTTGGAAGCCTAAGGAACTTCACTTGAACTTAACTCAGTGTGTGCAACAAGCTTATAGTCTGTCCATGTTCTAAGATCTTTCCTCACCTGGGAACACACTGCCAATGAGGAGACTTACCCTTCAGAGCGATTATAGCTTTTGGAAGCATATGGGACTTGGCCTGCATTTCCCTTAGAGTCTCCAACTTGCCTACAGTGTGGCCTTGTTCCAACTTCTTTCAACCACGGGGAACACACTGTCACATATGGATCTGCACTTCAGATCGGGTTTACGTTTTGGAAGCATCAGGGTCTTGACATGCACTTAACGTAGAGTATGCAACTTGCCTATAGTGCAACCAGGGTCTATCTTCTTTCCACAACTGGGAACACACTGCCATTTATGCATGTAAACCTTAAGATCGCCTTTACCTTGGGGAAGCAGAAATTTCTTTGCCTGCCCTTAACTCAGAGTATCCAACAAGCTTCTAGTCCGCCCTTGTTCTAAATTCTTTCCTTAACTGGGAACACACTGCCACTTCTGAGCCTTCTCCTTATGTGCGATAATACGTTTTGGAAGCACAAGAGACTGGACGGGCACTTAACTCAGAATATCCAACAGGCTTATAGTCTGACCTTTTTCTAAGTTCCTTCCTGAACTGGGAACATAAGCCTCATAGGCCTCTTGGACTTAAGTGCGTTTATACGTTTTGGAAGCCTAAGGGCATTAGCCTGCATTTTACTTAGAGCTTCCAAGTTGCTTATAGGCCACCTTTGTTCTAAGTTCTTTCCTGAGCTGCGAACACTTGCCACTTGTCAGACTTCACCTTAAGTGCGATAATACGTTTTGGAAGCACAAGGGACTGGATGGGCACTTAACTAGAGTATCCAACCTGCTTCTTGTCTGCCCTTGTTCTAAGTTCCTTCCTGAACTGGGAAACCAAGCCACATAGGCCTATTCGACTTAAGTGCGTTTATACGTTTTGGAAGCCTAAGGGCATTAGCCTGCATATTACTGAGGTCTTCCAACTTGCTTATAGGCCGCAAATGTTCTAAAGTCTTTCCTGAGCTGCGAACACTTGCCACTTGTCGGACTTCACCTTAAGTGCGATAATACGTTTTGGAAGCACAAGGGACTGGACGGGCACTTCACTAGAGTATCCAACCTGCTTCTTGTCTGCCCTTGTTCTAAGTACCTTCCTGGACTGTGAACACATCGCCGCATCGGCCTCTTCACCCTGAGAGATTTGATACGTTTTGGAAGCATGAGAGCCATAGCCTGCATGTTCCTTAGCGCTTCCAGCTTGCTTATAGGCCGCCGTTGTTCTTAGTTCTTTTCTGAAATCGGCGAACACCCTGCCACTTATGAGAGTTCACCTTAAGAGCGATGATACGTTTTGCAAGTCTAAGGGACTTGCTGTGCACTTCCTTCAGTGTATCCAACTGGCCTCCAGTCCGTCTTTGTTCTAACTTCTTTCCTCAACTGGGAAAACACTGCCAGAATGCGTTTTGGTATGAAGCAGGATTTAACGTTTTGGAAACAGAAGCGCAATGACGAGCACTTCACTCACAGTCTTCAACCTGCCTAGAATCCGCCCTTGTTCTGACACCTTTCCTCCACTGGGAAAACAGTGCCATGCGAGTGTTCGTCTTCAGTGCGTTTGGAGGTTTTGGAAGCCTAAGTGACTTTACTTGAACTTAACTCAGTGTATGCAACAAGCTTACAGTCTGTCCATGTTCTAAGATCTTTCCTCACCTGGGAACACACTGCCAATGAGGAGACTTACCCTTCAGAGCGATTATACGATTTGGAAGCATATGGGACTTGGCCTGCATTTCCCTTAGAGTATCCAACTTGCCTCTAGTGTGGCCTTGTTCCAACTTCTTTCAACCACGGGGAACACACTGTCACATATGGATCTGCACTTCAGATCGAGTTTACGTTTTGGAAGCATCAGGGTCTTGACATGCACTTAACGTAGAGTATGCAACTTGCCTATAGTGCAACCAGGGTCTATCTTCTTTCCACAACTGGGAACACAGTGCCATTTATGCATGTAAACCTTAAGATCGCCTTTACCTTGGGGAAGCAGAAACGTCTTTGCCTGCCCTTAACTCAGCGTATCCAACAAGCTTCTAGTCCGCCCTTGTTCTAAATTCTTTCCTTAACTGGGAACACACTGCGACTTATGAGACTTCTCCTTAAGTGCGATAATACATTTTGGAAGCACAAGAGAATGGACGGGCACTTAACTCAGAGTATCCAACTACTTATACTCTGCCCTTGTTCTAAGTTCCTTCCTGAACTGGGAACACAAGCCGTAGAGGCCTGTTCCACTTAAGTGCGTTTATACGTTTTGGAAGCCTAAGGGCATTAGCCTGCATTTTACTGAGGGCTTCCAACTTGTTTATAGGCCGCCTATGTTCTAAAGTCTTTCCTGTGGTGCGAACACTCTGCCAACTGGAAGACTTCACCTTAAGTGCGATAATACGTTTTGGAAGCACAAGGGACTGGACGGGCACTTAACTAGAGTATCCAACCTGCTTCTTGCGGCCCTTGTTCTAAGTTCCTTCCTGAACAGGGAACACAAGCCGTATAGGCCTCTTCCACTTAAGTGCGTTTATACGTTTTGGAAGCCTAAGGGCATTAGCCTGCATTTTACTTAGAGCTTCCAACTTCCTCTTAGGCCACCTTTGTCCTAAGTTCTTTCCTGAGCTGCGAACACTTGCCACTTGTCGGACTTCACCTTAAGTGCGATAATACGTTTTGGAAGCACAAGGGACTGGACGGGCACTTCACTAGAGTATCCAACCTGCTTCTTGTCTGCCCTTCTTGTAAGTTCCTTCCTGGACTGTGAACACATCGCCGCAGCGGCCTCTTCACCCTGAGAGATTTGATACGTTTTGGAAGCATGAGAGCCATAGCCTGCATGTTCCTTAGCGCTTCCAGCTTGCTTATAGGCCGCCGTTGTTCTTAGTTCTTTTCTGAAAACGGCGAACACCCTGCCACTTATGAGAGTTCACCTTAAGAGCGATGATACGTTTTGCAAGTCTAAGGGACTTGCTGTGCACTTCCTTCAGTGTATCCAACTGGCCTCCAGTCCGTCTTTGTTCTAACTTCTTTCCTCAACTGGGAAAACACTGCCAGAATGCGTTTTGGTATGAAGCAGGATTTAACGTTTTGGAAACAGAAGCGCATTGGCGAGCACTTCAATCACAGTCTTCAACCTGCCTAGAATCCGCCCTTGTTCTGACACCTTTCCTCCACTGGGAAAACAGTGCCATGTGAGTGTTGGTCTTCAGTGCGTTTGGAGGTTTTGGAAGCCTAAGGAACTTCACTTGAACTTAACTCAGTGTGTGCAACAAGCTTATAGTCTGTCCATGTTCTAAGATCTTTCCTCACCTGGGAACACACTGCCAATGAGGAGACTTACCCTTCAGAGCGATTATAGCTTTTGGAAGCATATGGGACTTGGCCTGCATTTCCCTTAGAGTCTCCAACTTGCCTACAGTGTGGCCTTGTTCCAACTTCTTTCAACCACGGGGAACACACTGTCACATATGGATCTGCACTTCAGATCGGGTTTACGTTTTGGAAGCATCAGGGTCTTGACATGCACTTAACGTAGAGTATGCAACTTGCCTATAGTGCAACCAGGGTCTATCTTCTTTCCACAACTGGGAACACACTGCCATTTATGCATGTAAACCTTAAGATCGCCTTTACCTTGGGGAAGCAGAAATTTCTTTGCCTGCCCTTAACTCAGAGTATCCAACAAGCTTCTAGTCCGCCCTTGTTCTAAATTCTTTCCTTAACTGGGAACACACTGCCACTTCTGAGCCTTCTCCTTATGTGCGATAATACGTTTTGGAAGCACAAGAGACTGGACGGGCACTTAACTCAGAATATCCAACAGGCTTATAGTCTGACCTTTTTCTAAGTTCCTTCCTGAACTGGGAACATAAGCCTCATAGGCCTCTTGGACTTAAGTGCGTTTATACGTTTTGGAAGCCTAAGGGCATTAGCCTGCATTTTACTTAGAGCTTCCAAGTTGCTTATAGGCCACCTTTGTTCTAAGTTCTTTCCTGAGCTGCGAACACTTGCCACTTGTCAGACTTCACCTTAAGTGCGATAATACGTTTTGGAAGCACAAGGGACTGGATGGGCACTTAACTAGAGTATCCAACCTGCTTCTTGTCTGCCCTTGTTCTAAGTTCCTTCCTGAACTGGGAAACCAAGCCACATAGGCCTATTCGACTTAAGTGCGTTTATACGTTTTGGAAGCCTAAGGGCATTAGCCTGCATATTACTGAGGTCTTCCAACTTGCTTATAGGCCGCAAATGTTCTAAAGTCTTTCCTGAGCTGCGAACACTTGCCACTTGTCGGACTTCACCTTAAGTGCGATAATACGTTTTGGAAGCACAAGGGACTGGACGGGCACTTCACTAGAGTATCCAACCTGCTTCTTGTCTGCCCTTGTTCTAAGTACCTTCCTGGACTGTGAACACATCGCCGCATCGGCCTCTTCACCCTGAGAGATTTGATACGTTTTGGAAGCATGAGAGCCATAGCCTGCATGTTCCTTAGCGCTTCCAGCTTGCTTATAGGCCGCCGTTGTTCTTAGTTCTTTTCTGAAATCGGCGAACACCCTGCCACTTATGAGAGTTCACCTTAAGAGCGATGATACGTTTTGCAAGTCTAAGGGACTTGCTGTGCACTTCCTTCAGTGTATCCAACTGGCCTCCAGTCCGTCTTTGTTCTAACTTCTTTCCTCAACTGGGAAAACACTGCCAGAATGCGTTTTGGTATGAAGCAGGATTTAACGTTTTGGAAACAGAAGCGCAATGACGAGCACTTCACTCACAGTCTTCAACCTGCCTAGAATCCGCCCTTGTTCTGACACCTTTCCTCCACTGGGAAAACAGTGCCATGCGAGTGTTCGTCTTCAGTGCGTTTGGAGGTTTTGGAAGCCTAAGTGACTTTACTTGAACTTAACTCAGTGTATGCAACAAGCTTACAGTCTGTCCATGTTCTAAGATCTTTCCTCACCTGGGAACACACTGCCAATGAGGAGACTTACCCTTCAGAGCGATTATACGATTTGGAAGCATATGGGACTTGGCCTGCATTTCCCTTAGAGTATCCAACTTGCCTCTAGTGTGGCCTTGTTCCAACTTCTTTCAACCACGGGGAACACACTGTCACATATGGATCTGCACTTCAGATCGAGTTTACGTTTTGGAAGCATAAGTGTCTTGACGTGCACTTAACTTAGAGCATGCAACTTGCTTATAGTGCGACCAGGGTCTATCTTCTTTCCACTACTGGGAACACACTGCCATTTATGAATCTTCACCTTATGATCGCGTTTACGTTTGGGAAGCAGAAACGTCTTTGCCTGCCCTTAACTCAGAGTACCCAACAAGCTTCTAGTCCGGCCTTGTTCTAAATTCTTTCCTTAACTGGGAACACACTGCGACTTATGAGACTTCTCCTTAAGTGCGATAATAAATTTTGGAAGCACAAGAGAATGGACGGGCACTGAACTCAGAGTATCCAACTACTTATACTCTGCCCTTGTCTAAGTTCCTTCCTGAACTGGGAACACAAGCCGTAGAGGCCTCTTCCACTTAAGTGCGTTTATACGTTTTGGAAGCCTAAGGGCCTTAGCCTGCATTTTACGTAGAGCTTCCAACTTGCTCCTAGGCCACCTTTGTTCTAAGTTCTTTCCTGAGCTGCGAACACTTGCCACTTGTCGGACTTCACCTTAAGTGCGATAATACATTTTGGAAGCACAAGGGACTGGATGGGCACTTAACTAGAGTATCCAACCTGCTTCTTGTCGGCCCTTGTTCTAAGTTCCTTCCTGAACTGGGAAACCAAGCCACATAGGCCTATTCGACGTAAGTGCGTTTATACGTTTTGGAAGCCTAAGGGCATTAGCCTGCATTTTACTGAGGGCTTCCAACTTGCTTATAGGCCGCCTATGCTCTAAATTCTTTCCTGAGCTGCGAACACTCTGCCAACTGGAAGACTTCACCTTAAGTGCGATAATACGTTTTGGAAGCACAAGGGACTGGACGGGCACTTAACTAGAGTATCCAACCTGCTTCTTGTCTGCACTTCTTGTAAGTTCCTTCCTGGACAGTGAACTCATCGCCGCATCGGCCTCTTCACCCTGAGAGATTTGATACGTTTTGGAAGCATGAGAGCCATAGCCTGCATGTTCCTTAGCGCTTCCAGCTTGCTTATAGGCCGCCGTTGTTCTTAGTTCTTTTCTGGAAACGGCGAACACCCTGCCACTTATGAGAGTTCACCTTAAGAGCGATGATACGTTTTGCAAGTCTAAGGGACTTGCTGTGCACTTCCTTCAGTGTATCCAACTGGCCTCCAGTCCGTCTTTGTTCTAACTTCTTTCCTCAACTGGGAAAACTCTGCCAGAATGCGTTTTGGTATGAAGCAGGATTTAACGTTTTGGAAACAGAAGCGCATTGGCGAGCACTTCACTCACAGTCTTCAACCTGCCTAGAATCCGCCCTTGTTCTGACACCTTTCCTCCACTGGGAAAACAGTGCCATGTGAGTGTTGGTCTTCAGTGCGTTTGGAGGTTTTGGAAGCCTAAGGAACTTCACTTGAACTTAACTCAGTGTGTGCAACAAGCTTATAGTCTGTCCATGTTCTAAGATCTTTCCTCACCTGGGAACACACTGCCAATGAGGAGACTTACCCTTCAGAGCGATTATACGATTTGGAAGCATATGGGACTTGGCCTGCATTTCCCTTAGAGTCTCCAACTTGCCTACAGTGTGGCCTTGTTCCAACTTCTTTCAACCACGGGGAACACACTGTCACATATGGATCTGCACTTCAGATCGGGTTTACGTTTTGGAAGCATCAGGGTCTTGACATGCACTTAACGTAGAGTATGCAACTTGCCTATAGTGCAACCAGGGTCTATCTTCTTTCCACAACTGGGAACACACTGCCATTTATGCATGTAAACCTTAAGATCGCCTTTACCTTGGGGAAGCAGAAATTTCTTTGCCTGCCCTTAACTCAGAGTATCCAACAAGCTTCTAGTCCGCCCTTGTTCTAAATTCTTTCCTTAACTGGGAACACACTGCCACTTCTGAGCCTTCTCCTTATGTGCGATAATACGTTTTGGAAGCACAAGAGACTGGACGGGCACTTAACTCAGAATATCCAACAGGCTTATAGTCTGACCTTTTTCTAAGTTCCTTCCTGAACTGGGAACATAAGCCTCATAGGCCTCTTGGACTTAAGTGCGTTTATACGTTTTGGAAGCCTAAGGGCATTAGCCTGCATTTTACTTAGAGCTTCCAAGTTGCTTATAGGCCACCTTTGTTCTAAGTTCTTTCCTGAGCTGCGAACACTTGCCACTTGTCAGACTTCACCTTAAGTGCGATAATACGTTTTGGAAGCACAAGGGACTGGATGGGCACTTAACTAGAGTATCCAACCTGCTTCTTGTCTGCCCTTGTTCTAAGTTCCTTCCTGAACTGGGAAACCAAGCCACATAGGCCTATTCGACTTAAGTGCGTTTATACGTTTTGGAAGCCTAAGGGCATTAGCCTGCATATTACTGAGGTCTTCCAACTTGCTTATAGGCCGCAAATGTTCTAAAGTCTTTCCTGAGCTGCGAACACTTGCCACTTGTCGGACTTCACCTTAAGTGCGATAATACGTTTTGGAAGCACAAGGGACTGGAAGGGCACTTCACTAGAGTATCCAACCTGCTTCTTGTCTGCCCTTGTTCTAAGTACCTTCCTGGACTGTGAACACATCGCCGCATCGGCCTCTTCACCCTGAGAGATTTGATACGTTTTGGAAGCATGAGAGCCATAGCCTGCATGTTCCTTAGCGCTTCCAGCTTGCTTATAGGCCGCCGTTGTTCTTAGTTCTTTTCTGAAATCGGCGAACACCCTGCCACTTATGAGAGTTCACCTTAAGAGCGATGATACGTTTTGGAAGTCTAAGGGACTTGCTGTGCACTTCCTTCAGTGTATCCAACTGGCCTCCAGTCCGTCTTTGTTCTAACTTCTTTCCTCAACTGGGAAAACACTGCCAGAATGCGTTTTGGTATGAAGCAGGATTTAACGTTTTGGAAACAGAAGCGCAATGGCGAGCACTTCACTCACAGTCTTCAACCTGCCTAGAATCCGCCCTTGTTCTGACACCTTTCCTCCACTGGGAAAACAGTGCCATGCGAGTGTTCGTCTTCAGTGCGTTTGGAGGTTTTGGAAGCCTAAGGGACTTTACTTGAACTTAACTCAGTGTATGCAACAAGCTTACAGTCTGTCCATGTTCTAAGATCTTTCCTCACCTGGGAACACACTGCCAATGAGGAGACTTACCCTTCAGAGCGATTATACGATTTGGAAGCATATGGGACTTGGCTTGCATTTCCCTTAGAGTATCCAACTTGCCTCTAGTGTGGCCTTGATCCAACTACTTTCAACCACGGGGAACACACTGTCACATATGGATCTGCACTTCAGATCGAGTTTACGTTTTGGAAGCATCAGGGTCTTGACATGCACTTAACGTAGAGTATGCAACTTGCCTATAGTGCAACCAGGGTCTATCTTCTTTCCACAACTGGGAACACAGTGCCATTTATGCATGTAAACCTTAAGATCGCCTTTACCTTGGGGAAGCAGAAACGTCTTTGCCTGCCCTTAACTCAGCGTATCCAACAAGCTTCTAGTCCGCCCTTGTTCTAAATTCTTTCCTTAACTGGGAACACACTGCGACTTATGAGACTTCTCCTTAAGTGCGATAATACATTTTGGAAGCACAAGAGAATGGACGGGCACTTAACTCAGAGTATCCAACTACTTATACTCTGCCCTTGTTCTAAGTTCCTTCCTGAACTGGGAACACAAGCCGTAGAGGCCTGTTCCACTTAAGTGCGTTTATACGTTTTGGAAGCCTAAGGGCATTAGCCTGCATTTTACTGAGGGCTTCCAACTTGTTTATAGGCCGCCTATGTTCTAAAGTCTTTCCTGTGGTGCGAACACTCTGCCAACTGGAAGACTTCACCTTAAGTGCGATAATACGTTTTGGAAGCACAAGGGACTGGACGGGCACTTAACTAGAGTATCCAACCTGCTTCTTGCGGCCCTTGTTCTAAGTTCCTTCCTGAACAGGGAACACAAGCCGTATAGGCCTCTTCCACTTAAGTGCGTTTATACGTTTTGGAAGCCTAAGGGCATTAGCCTGCATTTTACTTAGAGCTTCCAACTTCCTCTTAGGCCACCTTTGTCCTAAGTTCTTTCCTGAGCTGCGAACACTTGCCACTTGTCGGACTTCACCTTAAGTGCGATAATACGTTTTGGAAGCACAAGGGACTGGACGGGCACTTCACTAGAGTATCCAACCTGCTTCTTGTCTGCCCTTCTTGTAAGTTCCTTCCTGGACTGTGAACACATCGCCGCAGCGGCCTCTTCACCCTGAGAGATTTGATACGTTTTGGAAGCATGAGAGCCATAGCCTGCATGTTCCTTAGCGCTTCCAGCTTGCTTATAGGCCGCCGTTGTTCTTAGTTCTTTTCTGAAAACGGCGAACACCCTGCCACTTATGAGAGTTCACCTTAAGAGCGATGATACGTTTTGCAAGTCTAAGGGACTTGCTGTGCACTTCCTTCAGTGTATCCAACTGGACTCCAGTCCGTCTTTGTTCTAACTTCTTTCCTCAACTGGGAAAACTCTGCCAGAATGCGTTTTGGTATGAAGCAGGATTTAACGTTTTGGAAACAGAAGCGCATTGGCGAGCACTTCACTCACAGTCTTCAACCTGCCTAGAATCCGCCCTTGTTCTGACACCTTTCCTCCACTGGGAAAACAGTGCCATGTGAGTGTTGGTCTTCAGTGCGTTTGGAGGTTTTGGAAGCCTAAGGAACTTCACTTGAACTTAACTCAGTGTGTGCAACAAGCTTATAGTCTGTCCATGTTCTAAGATCTTTCCTCACCTGGGAACACACTGCCAATGAGGAGACTTACCCTTCAGAGCGATTATACGATTTGGAAGCATATGGGACTTGGCCTGCATTTCCCTTAGAGTCTCCAACTTGCCTACAGTGTGGCCTTGTTCCAACTTCTTTCAACCACGGGGAACACACTGTCACATATGGATCTGCACTTCAGATCGGGTTTACGTTTTGGAAGCATCAGGGTCTTGACATGCACTTAACGTAGAGTATGGAACTTGCCTATAGTGCAACCAGGGTCTATCTTCTTTCCACAACTGGGAACACACTGCCATTTATGCATGTAAACCTTAAGATCGCCTTTACCTTGGGGAAGCAGAAATTTCTTTGCCTGCCCTTAACTCAGAGTATCCAACAAGCTTCTAGTCCGCCCTTGTTCTAAATTCTTTCCTTAACTGGGAACACACTGCCACTTCTGAGCCTTCTCCTTATGTGCGATAATACGTTTTGGAAGCACAAGAGACTGGACGGGCACTTAACTCAGAATATCCAACAGGCTTATAGTCTGACCTTTTTCTAAGTTCCTTCCTGAACTGGGAACATAAGCCTCATAGGCCTCTTGGACTTAAGTGCGTTTATACGTTTTGGAAGCCTAAGGGCATTAGCCTGCATTTTACTTAGAGCTTCCAAGTTGCTTATAGGCCACCTTTGTTCTAAGTTCTTTCCTGAGCTGCGAACACTTGCCACTTGTCAGACTTCACCTTAAGTGCGATAATACGTTTTGGAAGCACAAGGGACTGGATGGGCACTTAACTAGAGTATCCAACCTGCTTCTTGTCTGCCCTTGTTTAAGTTCCTTCCTGAACTGGGAAACCAAGCCACATAGGCCTATTCGACTTAAGTGCGTTTATACGTTTTGGAAGCCTAAGGGCATTAGCCTGCATATTACTGAGGTCTTCCAACTTGCTTATAGGCCGCAAATGTTCTAAAGTCTTTCCTGAGCTGCGAACACTTGCCACTTGTCGGACTTCACCTTAAGTGCGATAATACGTTTTGGAAGCACAAGGGACTGGACGGGCACTTCACTAGAGTATCCAACCTGCTTCTTGTCTGCCCTTGTTCTAAGTACCTTCCTGGACTGTGAACACATCGCCGCATCGGCCTCTTCACCCTGAGAGATTTGATACGTTTTGGAAGCATGAGAGCCATAGCCTGCATGTTCCTTAGCGCTTCCAGCTTGCTTATAGGCCGCCGTTGTTCTTAGTTCTTTTCTGAAATCGGCGAACACCCTGCCACTTATGAGAGTTCACCTTAAGAGCGATGATACGTTTTGCAAGTCTAAGGGACTTGCTGTGCACTTCCTTCAGTGTATCCAACTGGCCTCCAGTCCGTCTTTGTTCTAACTTCTTTCCTCAACTGGGAAAACACTGCCAGAATGCGTTTTGGTATGAAGCAGGATTTAACGTTTTGGAAACAGAAGCGCAATGGCGAGCACTTCACTCACAGTCTTCAATCTGCCTAGAATCCGCCCTTGTTCTGACACCTTTCCTCCACTGGGAAAACAGTGCCATGCGAGTGTTCGTCTTCAGTGCGTTTGGAGGTTTTGGAAGCCTAAGGGACTTTACTTGAACATAACTCAGTGTATGCAACAAGCTTATAGTCTGTCCATGTTCTAAGATCTTTCCTCACCTGGGAACACACTGCCAATGAGGAGACTTACCCTTCAGAGCGATTATACGATTTGGAAGCATATGGGACTTGGCTTGCATTTCCCTTAGAGTATCCAACTTGCCTCTAGTGTGGCCTTGTTCCAACTACTTTCAACCACGGGGAACACACTGTCACATATGGATCTGCACTTCAGATCGAGTTTACGTTTTGGAAGCATCAGGGTCTTGACGTGCACTTAACGTAGAGTATGCAACTTGCCTATAGTGCAACCAGGGTCTATCTTCTTTCCACAACTGGGAACACAGTGCCATTTATGCATGTAAACCTTAAGATCGCCTTTACCTTGGGGAAGCAGAAACGTCTTTGCCTGCCCTTAACTCAGCGTATCCAACAAGCTTCTAGTCCGCCCTTGTTCTAAATTCTTTCCTTAACTGGGAACACACTGCGACTTATGAGACTTCTCCTTAAGTGCGATAATACATTTTGGAAGCACAAGAGAATGGACGGGCACTTAACTCAGAGTATCCAACTACTTATACTCTGCCCTTGTTCTAAGTTCCTTCCTGAACTGGGAACACAAGCCGTAGAGGCCTGTTCCACTTAAGTGCGTTTATACGTTTTGGAAGCCTAAGGGCATTAGCCTGCATTTTACTGAGGGCTTCCAACTTGTTTATAGGCCGCCTATGTTCTAAAGTCTTTCCTGTGGTGCGAACACTCTGCCAACTGGAAGACTTCACCTTAAGTGCGATAATACGTTTTGGAAGCACAAGGGACTGGACGGGCACTTAACTAGAGTATCCAACCTGCTTCTTGCGGCCCTTGTTCTAAGTTCCTTCCTGAACAGGGAACACAAGCCGTATAGGCCTCTTCCACTTAAGTGCGTTTATACGTTTTGGAAGCCTAAGGGCATTAGCCTGCATTTTACTTAGAGCTTCCAACTTCCTCTTAGGCCACCTTTGTCCTAAGTTCTTTCCTGAGCTGCGAACACTTGCCACTTGTCGGACTTCACCTTAAGTGCGATAATACGTTTTGGAAGCACAAGGGACTGGACGGGCACTTCACTAGAGTATCCAACCTGCTTCTTGTCTGCCCTTGTTCTAAGTACCTTCCTGGACTGTGAACACATCGCCGCATCGGCCTCTTCACCCTGAGAGATTTGATACGTTTTGGAAGCATGAGAGCCATAGCCTGCATGTTCCTTAGCGCTTCCAGCTTGCTTATAGGCCGCCGTTGTTCTTAGTTCTTTTCTGAAATCGGCGAACACCCTGCCACTTATGAGAGTTCACCTTAAGAGCGATGATACGTTTTGCAAGTCTAAGGGACTTGCTGTGCACTTCCTTCAGTGTATCCAACTGGCCTCCAGTCCGTCTTTGTTCTAACTTCTTTCCTCAACTGGGAAAACACTGCCAGAATGCGTTTTGGTATGAAGCAGGATTTAACGTTTTGGAAACAGAAGCGCAATGGCGAGCACTTCACTCACAGTCTTCAACCTGCCTAGAATCCGCCCTTGTTCTGACACCTTTCCTCCACTGGGAAAACAGTGCCATGCGAGTGTTCGTCTTCAGTGCGTTTGGAGGTTTTGGAAGCCTAAGGGACTTTACTTGAACTTAACTCAGTGTATGCAACAAGCTTATAGTCTGTCCATGTTCTAAGATCTTTCCTCACCTGGGAACACCCTGCCAATGAGGAGACTTACCCTTCAGAGCGATTATACGATTTGGAAGCATATGGGACTTGGCCTGCATTTCCCTTAGAGTATCCAACTTGCCTCTAGTGTGGCCTTGTTCCAACTTCTTTCAACCACGGGGAACACACTGTCACATATGGATCTGCACTTCAGATCGAGTTTACGTTTTGGAAGCATAAGTGTCTTGACGTGCACTTAACTTAGGGCATGCAACTTGCTTATAGTGCGACCAGGGTCTATCTTCTTTCCACTACTGGGAACACACTGCCATTTATGAATCTTCACCTTATGATCGCGTTTACGTTTGGGAAGCAGAAACGTCTTTGCCTGCCCTTAACTCAGAGTACCCAACAAGCTTCTAGTCCGGCCTTGTTCTAAATTCTTTCCTTAACTGGGAACACACTGCGACTTATGAGACTTCTCCTTAAGTGCGATAATAAATTTTGGAAGCACAAGAGAATGGACGGGCACTGAACTCAGAGTATCCAACTACTTATACTCTGCCCTTGTCTAAGTTCCTTCCTGAACTGGGAACACAAGCCGTAGAGGCCTCTTCCACTTAAGTGCGTTTATACGTTTTGGAAGCCTAAGGGCCTTAGCCTGCATTTTACGTAGAGCTTCCAACTTGCTCCTAGGCCACCTTTGTTCTAAGTTCTTTCCTGAGCTGCGAACACTTGCCACTTGTCGGACTTCACCTTAAGTGCGATAATACATTTTGGAAGCACAAGGGACTGGATGGGCACTTAACTAGAGTATCCAACCTGCTTCTTGTCGGCCCTTGTTCTAAGTTCCTTCCTGAACTGGGAAACCAAGCCACATAGGCCTATTCGACGTAAGTGCGTTTATACGTTTTGGAAGCCTAAGGGCATTAGCCTGCATTTTACTGAGGGCTTCCAACTTGCTTATAGGCCGCCTATGCTCTAAAGTCTTTCCTGAGCTGCGAACACTCTGCCAACTGGAAGACTTCACCTTAAGTGCGATAATACGTTTTGGAAGCACAAGGGACTGGACGGGCACTTAACTAGAGTATCCAACCTGCTTCTTGTCGGCCCTTGTTATAAGTTCCTTCCTGAACAGGGAACACAAGCCGTACAGGCCTCTTCCACTTAAGTGCGTTTATACGTTTTGGAAGCCTAAGGGCATTAGCCTGCATTTTACGTAGAGCTTCCAACTTGCTCTTAGGCCACCTTTGTTCTAAGTTCTTTCCTGAGCTGCGAACACTTGCCACTTGTCGGACTTCACCTGAAGTGCGATAATACGTTTTGGAAGCACAAGGGACTGGACGGGCACTTAACTAGAGTATCCAACCTGCTTCTTGTCTGCCCTTGTTCTAAGTTCCTTCCTGAACTGGGAAACCAAGCCACATAGGCCTATTCGACGTAAGTGCGTTTATACGTTTTGGAAGCCTAAGGGCATTAGCCTGCATTTCACTGAGGGCTTCCAACTTGCTTATAGGCCGCCTATGTTCTAAAGTCTTTCCTGAGCTGCGAACACTCTGCCAACTGGAAGACTTCACCTTAAGTGCGATAATACGTTTTGGAAGCACAAGGGACTGGACGGGCACTTAACTAGAGTATCCAACCTGCTTCTTGTCTGCACTTCTTGTAAGTTCCTTCCTGGACAGTGAACTCATCGCCGCATCGGCCTCTTCACCCTGAGAGATTTGATACGTTTTGGAAGCATGAGAGCCATAGCCTGCATGTTCCTTAGCGCTTCCAGCTTGCTTATAGGCCGCCGTTGTTCTTAGTTCTTTTCTGGAAACGGCGAACACCCTGCCACTTATGAGAGTTCACCTTAAGAGCGATGATACGTTTTGCAAGTCTAAGGGACTTGCTGTGCACTTCCTTCAGTGTATCCAACTGGCCTCCAGTCCGTCTTTGTTCTAACTTCTTTCCTCAACTGGGAAAACTCTGCCAGAATGCGTTTTGGTATGAAGCAGGATTTAACGTTTTGGAAACAGAAGCGCATTGGCGAGCACTTCACTCACAGTCTTCAACCTGCCTAGAATCCGCCCTTGTTCTGACACCTTTCCTCCACTGGGAAAACAGTGCCATGTGAGTGTTGGTCTTCAGTGCGTTTGGAGGTTTTGGAAGCCTAAGGAACTTCACTTGAACTTAACTCAGTGTGTGCAACAAGCTTATAGTCTGTCCATGTTCTAAGATCTTTCCTCACCTGGGAACACACTGCCAATGAGGAGACTTACCCTTCAGAGCGATTATACGATTTGGAAGCATATGGGACTTGGCCTGCATTTCCCTTAGAGTCTCCAACTTGCCTACAGTGTGGCCTTGTTCCAACTTCTTTCAACCACGGGGAACACACTGTCACATATGGATCTGCACTTCAGATCGGGTTTACGTTTTGGAAGCATCAGGGTCTTGACATGCACTTAACGTAGAGTATGCAACTTGCCTATAGTGCAACCAGGGTCTATCTTCTTTCCACAACTGGGAACACACTGCCATTTATGCATGTAAACCTTAAGATCGCCTTTACCTTGGGGAAGCAGAAATTTCTTTGCCTGCCCTTAACTCAGAGTATCCAACAAGCTTCTAGTCCGCCCTTGTTCTAAATTCTTTCCTTAACTGGGAACACACTGCCACTTCTGAGCCTTCTCCTTATGTGCGATAATACGTTTTGGAAGCACAAGAGACTGGACGGGCACTTAACTCAGAATATCCAACAGGCTTATAGTCTGACCTTTTTCTAAGTTCCTTCCTGAACTGGGAACATAAGCCTCATAGGCCTCTTGGACTTAAGTGCGTTTATACGTTTTGGAAGCCTAAGGGCATTAGCCTGCATTTTACTTAGAGCTTCCAAGTTGCTTATAGGCCACCTTTGTTCTAAGTTCTTTCCTGAGCTGCGAACACTTGCCACTTGTCAGACTTCACCTTAAGTGCGATAATACGTTTTGGAAGCACAAGGGACTGGATGGGCACTTAACTAGAGTATCCAACCTGCTTCTTGTCTGCCCTTGTTCTAAGTTCCTTCCTGAACTGGGAAACCAAGCCACATAGGCCTATTCGACTTAAGTGCGTTTATACGTTTTGGAAGCCTAAGGGCATTAGCCTGCATATTACTGAGGTCTTCCAACTTGCTTATAGGCCGCAAATGTTCTAAAGTCTTTCCTGAGCTGCGAACACTTGCCACTTGTCGGACTTCACCTTAAGTGCGATAATACGTTTTGGAAGCACAAGGGACTGGACGGGCACTTCACTAGAGTATCCAACCTGCTTCTTGTCTGCCCTTGTTCTAAGTACCTTCCTGGACTGTGAACACATCGCCGCATCGGCCTCTTCACCCTGAGAGATTTGATACGTTTTGGAAGCATGAGAGCCATAGCCTGCATGTTCCTTAGCGCTTCCAGCTTGCTTATAGGCCGCCGTTGTTCTTAGTTCTTTTCTGAAATCGGCGAACACCCTGCCACTTATGAGAGTTCACCTTAAGAGCGATGATACGTTTTGCAAGTCTAAGGGACTTGCTGTGCACTTCCTTCAGTGTATCCAACTGGCCTCCAGTCCGTCTTTGTTCTAACTTCTTTCCTCAACTGGGAAAACACTGCCAGAATGCGTTTTGGTATGAAGCAGGATTTAACGTTTTGGAAACAGAAGCGCAATGGCGAGCACTTCACTCACAGTCTTCAACCTGCCTAGAATCCGCCCTTGTTCTGACACCTTTCCTCCACTGGGAAAACAGTGCCATGCGAGTGTTCGTCTTCAGTGCGTTTGGAGGTTTTGGAAGCCTAAGGGACTTTACTTGAACTTAACTCAGTGTATGCAACAAGCTTACAGTCTGTCCATGTTCTAAGATCTTTCCTCACCTGGGAACACACTGCCAATGAGGAGACTTACCCTTCAGAGCGATTATACGATTTGGAAGCATATGGGACTTGGCTTGCATTTCCCTTAGAGTATCCAACTTGCCTCTAGTGTGGCCTTGTTCCAACTACTTTCAGCCACGGGGAACACACTGTCACATATGGATCTGCACTTCAGATCGAGTTTACGTTTTGGAAGCATCAGGGTCTTGACATGCACTTAACGTAGAGTATGCAACTTGCCTATAGTGCAACCAGGGTCTATCTTCTTTCCACAACTGGGAACACAGTGCCATTTATGCATGTAAACCTTAAGATCGCCTTTACCTTGGGGAAGCAGAAACGTCTTTGCCTGCCCTTAACTCAGCGTATCCAACAAGCTTCTAGTCCGCCCTTGTTCTAAATTCTTTCCTTAACTGGGAACACACTGCGACTTATGAGACTTCTCCTTAAGTGCGATAATACATTTTGGAAGCACAAGAGAATGGACGGGCACTTAACTCAGAGTATCCAACTACTTATACTCTGCCCTTGTTCTAAGTTCCTTCCTGAACTGGGAACACAAGCCGTAGAGGCCTGTTCCACTTAAGTGCGTTTATACGTTTTGGAAGCCTAAGGGCATTAGCCTGCATTTTACTGAGGGCTTCCAACTTGTTTATAGGCCGCCTATGTTCTAAAGTCTTTCCTGTGGTGCGAACACTCTGCCAACTGGAAGACTTCACCTTAAGTGCGATAATACGTTTTGGAAGCACAAGGGACTGGACGGGCACTTAACTAGAGTATCCAACCTGCTTCTTGCGGCCCTTGTTCTAAGTTCCTTCCTGAACAGGGAACACAAGCCGTATAGGCCTCTTCCACTTAAGTGCGTTTATACGTTCTGGAAGCCTAAGGGCATTAGCCTGCATTTTACTTAGAGCTTCCAACTTCCTCTTAGGCCACCTTTGTCCTAAGTTCTTTCCTGAGCTGCGAACACTTGCCACTTGTCGGACTTCACCTTAAGTGCGATAATACGTTTTGGAAGCACAAGGGACTGGACGGGCACTTCACTAGAGTATCCAACCTGCTTCTTGTCTGCCCTTCTTGTAAGTTCCTTCCTGGACTGTGAACACATCGCCGCAGCGGCCTCTTCACCCTGAGAGATTTGATACGTTTTGGAAGCATGAGAGCCATAGCCTGCATGTTCCTTAGCGCTTCCAGCTTGCTTATAGGCCGCCGTTGTTCTTAGTTCTTTTCTGAAAACGGCGAACACCCTGCCACTTATGAGAGTTCACCTTAAGAGCGATGATACGTTTTGCAAGTCTAAGGGACTTGCTGTGCACTTCCTTCAGTGTATCCAACTGGCCTCCAGTCCGTCTTTGTTCTAACTTCTTTCCTCAACTGGGAAAACACTGCCAGAATGCGTTTTGGTATGAAGCAGGATTTAACGTTTTGGAAACAGAAGCGCATTGGCGAGCACTTCACTCACAGTCTTCAACCTGCCTAGAATCCGCCCTTGTTCTGACACCTTTCCTCCACTGGGAAAACAGTGCCATGTGAGTGTTGGTCTTCAGTGCGTTTGGAGGTTTTGGAAGCCTAAGGGACTTTACTTGAACTTAACTCAGTGTGTGCAACAAGCTTATAGTCTGTCCATGTTCTAAGATCTTTCCTCACCTGGGAACACACTGCCAATGAGGAGACTTACCCTTCAGAGCGATTATAGCTTTTGGAAGCATATGGGACTTGGCCTGCATTTCCCTTAGAGTCTCCAACTTGCCTACAGTGTGGCCTTGTTCCAACTTCTTTCAACCACGGGGAACACACTGTCACATATGGATCTGCACTTCAGATCGGGTTTACGTTTTGGAAGCATCAGGGTCTTGACATGCACTTAACGTAGAGTATGGAACTTGCCTATAGTGCAACCAGGGTCTATCTTCTTTCCACAACTGGGAACACACTGCCATTTATGCATGTAAACCTTAAGATCGCCTTTACCTTGGGGAAGCAGAAATTTCTTTGCCTGCCCTTAACTCAGAGTATCCAACAAGCTTCTAGTCCGCCCTTGTTCTAAATTCTTTCCTTAACTGGGAACACACTGCCACTTCTGAGCCTTCTCCTTATGTGCGATAATACGTTTTGGAAGCACAAGAGACTGGACGGGCACTTAACTCAGAATATCCAACAGGCTTATAGTCTGACCTTTTTCTAAGTTCCTTCCTGAACTGGGAACATAAGCCTCATAGGCCTCTTGGACTTAAGTGCGTTTATACGTTTTGGAAGCCTAAGGGCATTAGCCTGCATTTTACTTAGAGCTTCCAAGTTGCTTATAGGCCACCTTTGTTCTAAGTTCTTTCCTGAGCTGCGAACACTTGCCACTTGTCAGACTTCACCTTAAGTGCGATAATACGTTTTGGAAGCACAAGGGACTGGATGGGCACTTAACTAGAGTATCCAACCTGCTTCTTGTCTGCCCTTGTTTAAGTTCCTTCCTGAACTGGGAAACCAAGCCACATAGGCCTATTCGACTTAAGTGCGTTTATACGTTTTGGAAGCCTAAGGGCATTAGCCTGCATATTACTGAGGTCTTCCAACTTGCTTATAGGCCGCAAATGTTCTAAAGTCTTTCCTGAGCTGCGAACACTTGCCACTTGTCGGACTTCACCTTAAGTGCGATAATACGTTTTGGAAGCACAAGGGACTGGACGGGCACTTCACTAGAGTATCCAACCTGCTTCTTGTCTGCCCTTGTTCTAAGTACCTTCCTGGACTGTGAACACATCGCCGCATCGGCCTCTTCACCCTGAGAGATTTGATACGTTTTGGAAGCATGAGAGCCATAGCCTGCATGTTCCTTAGCGCTTCCAGCTTGCTTATAGGCCGCCGTTGTTCTTAGTTCTTTTCTGAAATCGGCGAACACCCTGCCACTTATGAGAGTTCACCTTAAGAGCGATGATACGTTTTGCAAGTCTAAGGGACTTGCTGTGCACTTCCTTCAGTGTATCCAACTGGCCTCCAGTCCGTCTTTGTTCTAACTTCTTTCCTCAACTGGGAAAACACTGCCAGAATGCGTTTTGGTATGAAGCAGGATTTAACGTTTTGGAAACAGAAGCGCAATGGCGAGCACTTCACTCACAGTCTTCAATCTGCCTAGAATCCGCCCTTGTTCTGACACCTTTCCTCCACTGGGAAAACAGTGCCATGCGAGTGTTCGTCTTCAGTGCGTTTGGAGGTTTTGGAAGCCTAAGGGACTTTACTTGAACATAACTCAGTGTATGCAACAAGCTTATAGTCTGTCCATGTTCTAAGATCTTTCCTCACCTGGGAACACACTGCCAATGAGGAGACTTACCCTTCAGAGCGATTATACGATTTGGAAGCATATGGGACTTGGCTTGCATTTCCCTTAGAGTATCCAACTTGCCTCTAGTGTGGCCTTGTTCCAACTACTTTCAACCACGGGGAACACACTGTCACATATGGATCTGCACTTCAGATCGAGTTTACGTTTTGGAAGCATCAGGGTCTTGACGTGCACTTAACGTAGAGTATGCAACTTGCCTATAGTGCAACCAGGGTCTATCTTCTTTCCACAACTGGGAACACAGTGCCATTTATGCATGTAAACCTTAAGATCGCCTTTACCTTGGGGAAGCAGAAACGTCTTTGCCTGCCCTTAACTCAGCGTATCCAACAAGCTTCTAGTCCGCCCTTGTTCTAAATTCTTTCCTTAACTGGGAACACACTGCGACTTATGAGACTTCTCCTTAAGTGCGATAATACATTTTGGAAGCACAAGAGAATGGACGGGCACTTAACTCAGAGTATCCAACTACTTATACTCTGCCCTTGTTCTAAGTTCCTTCCTGAACTGGGAACACAAGCCGTAGAGGCCTGTTCCACTTAAGTGCGTTTATACGTTTTGGAAGCCTAAGGGCATTAGCCTGCATTTTACTGAGGGCTTCCAACTTGTTTATAGGCCGCCTATGTTCTAAAGTCTTTCCTGTGGTGCGAACACTCTGCCAACTGGAAGACTTCACCTTAAGTGCGATAATACGTTTTGGAAGCACAAGGGACTGGACGGGCACTTAACTAGAGTATCCAACCTGCTTCTTGCGGCCCTTGTTCTAAGTTCCTTCCTGAACAGGGAACACAAGCCGTATAGGCCTCTTCCACTTAAGTGCGTTTATACGTTTTGGAAGCCTAAGGGCATTAGCCTGCATTTTACTTAGAGCTTCCAACTTCCTCTTAGGCCACCTTTGTCCTAAGTTCTTTCCTGAGCTGCGAACACTTGCCACTTGTCGGACTTCACCTTAAGTGCGATAATACGTTTTGGAAGCACAAGGGACTGGACGGGCACTTCACTAGAGTATCCAACCTGCTTCTTGTCTGCCCTTGTTCTAAGTACCTTCCTGGACTGTGAACACATCGCCGCATCGGCCTCTTCACCCTGAGAGATTTGATACGTTTTGGAAGCATGAGAGCCATAGCCTGCATGTTCCTTAGCGCTTCCAGCTTGCTTATAGGCCGCCGTTGTTCTTAGTTCTTTTCTGAAATCGGCGAACACCCTGCCACTTATGAGAGTTCACCTTAAGAGCGATGATACGTTTTGCAAGTCTAAGGGACTTGCTGTGCACTTCCTTCAGTGTATCCAACTGGCCTCCAGTCCGTCTTTGTTCTAACTTCTTTCCTCAACTGGGAAAACACTGCCAGAATGCGTTTTGGTATGAAGCAGGATTTAACGTTTTGGAAACAGAAGCGCAATGGCGAGCACTTCACTCACAGTCTTCAACCTGCCTAGAATCCGCCCTTGTTCTGACACCTTTCCTCCACTGGGAAAACAGTGCCATGCGAGTGTTCGTCTTCAGTGCGTTTGGAGGTTTTGGAAGCCTAAGGGACTTTACTTGAACTTAACTCAGTGTATGCAACAAGCTTATAGTCTGTCCATGTTCTAAGATCTTTCCTCACCTGGGAACACCCTGCCAATGAGGAGACTTACCCTTCAGAGCGATTATACGATTTGGAAGCATATGGGACTTGGCCTGCATTTCCCTTAGAGTATCCAACTTGCCTCTAGTGTGGCCTTGTTCCAACTTCTTTCAACCACGGGGAACACACTGTCACATATGGATCTGCACTTCAGATCGAGTTTACGTTTTGGAAGCATAAGTGTCTTGACGTGCACTTAACTTAGGGCATGCAACTTGCTTATAGTGCGACCAGGGTCTATCTTCTTTCCACTACTGGGAACACACTGCCATTTATGAATCTTCACCTTATGATCGCGTTTACGTTTGGGAAGCAGAAACGTCTTTGCCTGCCCTTAACTCAGAGTACCCAACAAGCTTCTAGTCCGGCCTTGTTCTAAATTCTTTCCTTAACTGGGAACACACTGCGACTTATGAGACTTCTCCTTAAGTGCGATAATAAATTTTGGAAGCACAAGAGAATGGACGGGCACTGAACTCAGAGTATCCAACTACTTATACTCTGCCCTTGTCTAAGTTCCTTCCTGAACTGGGAACACAAGCCGTAGAGGCCTCTTCCACTTAAGTGCGTTTATACGTTTTGGAAGCCTAAGGGCCTTAGCCTGCATTTTACGTAGAGCTTCCAACTTGCTCCTAGGCCACCTTTGTTCTAAGTTCTTTCCTGAGCTGCGAACACTTGCCACTTGTCGGACTTCACCTTAAGTGCGATAATACATTTTGGAAGCACAAGGGACTGGATGGGCACTTAACTAGAGTATCCAACCTGCTTCTTGTCGGCCCTTGTTCTAAGTTCCTTCCTGAACTGGGAAACCAAGCCACATAGGCCTATTCGACGTAAGTGCGTTTATACGTTTTGGAAGCCTAAGGGCATTAGCCTGCATTTTACTGAGGGCTTCCAACTTGCTTATAGGCCGCCTATGCTCTAAAGTCTTTCCTGAGCTGCGAACACTCTGCCAACTGGAAGACTTCACCTTAAGTGCGATAATACGTTTTGGAAGCACAAGGGACTGGACGGGCACTTAACTAGAGTATCCAACCTGCTTCTTGTCGGCCCTTGTTATAAGTTCCTTCCTGAACAGGGAACACAAGCCGTACAGGCCTCTTCCACTTAAGTGCGTTTATACGTTTTGGAAGCCTAAGGGCATTAGCCTGCATTTTACGTAGAGCTTCCAACTTGCTCTTAGGCCACCTTTGTTCTAAGTTCTTTCCTGAGCTGCGAACACTTGCCACTTGTCGGACTTCACCTGAAGTGCGATAATACGTTTTGGAAGCACAAGGGACTGGACGGGCACTTAACTAGAGTATCCAACCTGCTTCTTGTCTGCCCTTGTTCTAAGTTCCTTCCTGAACTGGGAAACCAAGCCACATAGGCCTATTCGACGTAAGTGCGTTTATACGTTTTGGAAGCCTAAGGGCATTAGCCTGCATTTCACTGAGGGCTTCCAACTTGCTTATAGGCCGCCTATGTTCTAAAGTCTTTCCTGAGCTGCGAACACTCTGCCAACTGGAAGACTTCACCTTAAGTGCGATAATACGTTTTGGAAGCACAAGGGACTGGACGGGCACTTAACTAGAGTATCCAACCTGCTTCTTGTCTGCACTTCTTGTAAGTTCCTTCCTGGACAGTGAACTCATCGCCGCATCGGCCTCTTCACCCTGAGAGATTTGATACGTTTTGGAAGCATGAGAGCCATAGCCTGCATGTTCCTTAGCGCTTCCAGCTTGCTTATAGGCCGCCGTTGTTCTTAGTTCTTTTCTGGAAACGGCGAACACCCTGCCACTTATGAGAGTTCACCTTAAGAGCGATGATACGTTTTGCAAGTCTAAGGGACTTGCTGTGCACTTCCTTCAGTGTATCCAACTGGCCTCCAGTCCGTCTTTGTTCTAACTTCTTTCCTCAACTGGGAAAACTCTGCCAGAATGCGTTTTGGTATGAAGCAGGATTTAACGTTTTGGAAACAGAAGCGCATTGGCGAGCACTTCACTCACAGTCTTCAACCTGCCTAGAATCCGCCCTTGTTCTGACACCTTTCCTCCACTGGGAAAACAGTGCCATGTGAGTGTTGGTCTTCAGTGCGTTTGGAGGTTTTGGAAGCCTAAGGAACTTCACTTGAACTTAACTCAGTGTGTGCAACAAGCTTATAGTCTGTCCATGTTCTAAGATCTTTCCTCACCTGGGAACACACTGCCAATGAGGAGACTTACCCTTCAGAGCGATTATACGATTTGGAAGCATATGGGACTTGGCCTGCATTTCCCTTAGAGTCTCCAACTTGCCTACAGTGTGGCCTTGTTCCAACTTCTTTCAACCACGGGGAACACACTGTCACATATGGATCTGCACTTCAGATCGGGTTTACGTTTTGGAAGCATCAGGGTCTTGACATGCACTTAACGTAGAGTATGCAACTTGCCTATAGTGCAACCAGGGTCTATCTTCTTTCCACAACTGGGAACACACTGCCATTTATGCATGTAAACCTTAAGATCGCCTTTACCTTGGGGAAGCAGAAATTTCTTTGCCTGCCCTTAACTCAGAGTATCCAACAAGCTTCTAGTCCGCCCTTGTTCTAAATTCTTTCCTTAACTGGGAACACACTGCCACTTCTGAGCCTTCTCCTTATGTGCGATAATACGTTTTGGAAGCACAAGAGACTGGACGGGCACTTAACTCAGAATATCCAACAGGCTTATAGTCTGACCTTTTTCTAAGTTCCTTCCTGAACTGGGAACATAAGCCTCATAGGCCTCTTGGACTTAAGTGCGTTTATACGTTTTGGAAGCCTAAGGGCATTAGCCTGCATTTTACTTAGAGCTTCCAAGTTGCTTATAGGCCACCTTTGTTCTAAGTTCTTTCCTGAGCTGCGAACACTTGCCACTTGTCAGACTTCACCTTAAGTGCGATAATACGTTTTGGAAGCACAAGGGACTGGATGGGCACTTAACTAGAGTATCCAACCTGCTTCTTGTCTGCCCTTGTTCTAAGTTCCTTCCTGAACTGGGAAACCAAGCCACATAGGCCTATTCGACTTAAGTGCGTTTATACGTTTTGGAAGCCTAAGGGCATTAGCCTGCATATTACTGAGGTCTTCCAACTTGCTTATAGGCCGCAAATGTTCTAAAGTCTTTCCTGAGCTGCGAACACTTGCCACTTGTCGGACTTCACCTTAAGTGCGATAATACGTTTTGGAAGCACAAGGGACTGGACGGGCACTTCACTAGAGTATCCAACCTGCTTCTTGTCTGCCCTTGTTCTAAGTACCTTCCTGGACTGTGAACACATCGCCGCATCGGCCTCTTCACCCTGAGAGATTTGATACGTTTTGGAAGCATGAGAGCCATAGCCTGCATGTTCCTTAGCGCTTCCAGCTTGCTTATAGGCCGCCGTTGTTCTTAGTTCTTTTCTGAAATCGGCGAACACCCTGCCACTTATGAGAGTTCACCTTAAGAGCGATGATACGTTTTGCAAGTCTAAGGGACTTGCTGTGCACTTCCTTCAGTGTATCCAACTGGCCTCCAGTCCGTCTTTGTTCTAACTTCTTTCCTCAACTGGGAAAACACTGCCAGAATGCGTTTTGGTATGAAGCAGGATTTAACGTTTTGGAAACAGAAGCGCAATGGCGAGCACTTCACTCACAGTCTTCAACCTGCCTAGAATCCGCCCTTGTTCTGACACCTTTCCTCCACTGGGAAAACAGTGCCATGCGAGTGTTCGTCTTCAGTGCGTTTGGAGGTTTTGGAAGCCTAAGGGACTTTACTTGAACTTAACTCAGTGTATGCAACAAGCTTACAGTCTGTCCATGTTCTAAGATCTTTCCTCACCTGGGAACACACTGCCAATGAGGAGACTTACCCTTCAGAGCGATTATACGATTTGGAAGCATATGGGACTTGGCTTGCATTTCCCTTAGAGTATCCAACTTGCCTCTAGTGTGGCCTTGTTCCAACTACTTTCAGCCACGGGGAACACACTGTCACATATGGATCTGCACTTCAGATCGAGTTTACGTTTTGGAAGCATCAGGGTCTTGACATGCACTTAACGTAGAGTATGCAACTTGCCTATAGTGCAACCAGGGTCTATCTTCTTTCCACAACTGGGAACACAGTGCCATTTATGCATGTAAACCTTAAGATCGCCTTTACCTTGGGGAAGCAGAAACGTCTTTGCCTGCCCTTAACTCAGCGTATCCAACAAGCTTCTAGTCCGCCCTTGTTCTAAATTCTTTCCTTAACTGGGAACACACTGCGACTTATGAGACTTCTCCTTAAGTGCGATAATACATTTTGGAAGCACAAGAGAATGGACGGGCACTTAACTCAGAGTATCCAACTACTTATACTCTGCCCTTGTTCTAAGTTCCTTCCTGAACTGGGAACACAAGCCGTAGAGGCCTGTTCCACTTAAGTGCGTTTATACGTTTTGGAAGCCTAAGGGCATTAGCCTGCATTTTACTGAGGGCTTCCAACTTGTTTATAGGCCGCCTATGTTCTAAAGTCTTTCCTGTGGTGCGAACACTCTGCCAACTGGAAGACTTCACCTTAAGTGCGATAATACGTTTTGGAAGCACAAGGGACTGGACGGGCACTTAACTAGAGTATCCAACCTGCTTCTTGCGGCCCTTGTTCTAAGTTCCTTCCTGAACAGGGAACACAAGCC
Organism: Meles meles; assembly: GCF_922984935.1. NCBI lineage: Eukaryota > Metazoa > Chordata > Mammalia > Carnivora > Mustelidae > Meles > Meles meles. The sequence goes on from NC_060069.1 coordinate 38,542,307, forward strand.
GTATAGGCCTCTTCCACTTAAGTGCGTTTATACGTTCTGGAAGCCTAAGGGCATTAGCCTGCATTTTACTTAGAGCTTCCAACTTCCTCTTAGGCCACCTTTGTCCTAAGTTCTTTCCTGAGCTGCGAACACTTGCCACTTGTCGGACTTCACCTTAAGTGCGATAATACGTTTTGGAAGCACAAGGGACTGGACGGGCACTTCACTAGAGTATCCAACCTGCTTCTTGTCTGCCCTTCTTGTAAGTTCCTTCCTGGACTGTGAACACATCGCCGCAGCGGCCTCTTCACCCTGAGAGATTTGATACGTTTTGGAAGCATGAGAGCCATAGCCTGCATGTTCCTTAGCGCTTCCAGCTTGCTTATAGGCCGCCGTTGTTCTTAGTTCTTTTCTGAAAACGGCGAACACCCTGCCACTTATGAGAGTTCACCTTAAGAGCGATGATACGTTTTGCAAGTCTAAGGGACTTGCTGTGCACTTCCTTCAGTGTATCCAACTGGCCTCCAGTCCGTCTTTGTTCTAACTTCTTTCCTCAACTGGGAAAACACTGCCAGAATGCGTTTTGGTATGAAGCAGGATTTAACGTTTTGGAAACAGAAGCGCATTGGCGAGCACTTCACTCACAGTCTTCAACCTGCCTAGAATCCGCCCTTGTTCTGACACCTTTCCTCCACTGGGAAAACAGTGCCATGTGAGTGTTGGTCTTCAGTGCGTTTGGAGGTTTTGGAAGCCTAAGGGACTTTACTTGAACTTAACTCAGTGTGTGCAACAAGCTTATAGTCTGTCCATGTTCTAAGATCTTTCCTCACCTGGGAACACACTGCCAATGAGGAGACTTACCCTTCAGAGCGATTATAGCTTTTGGAAGCATATGGGACTTGGCCTGCATTTCCCTTAGAGTCTCCAACTTGCCTACAGTGTGGCCTTGTTCCAACTTCTTTCAACCACGGGGAACACACTGTCACATATGGATCTGCACTTCAGATCGGGTTTACGTTTTGGAAGCATCAGGGTCTTGACATGCACTTAACGTAGAGTATGCAACTTGCCTATAGTGCAACCAGGGTCTATCTTCTTTCCACAACTGGGAACACACTGCCATTTATGCATGTAAACCTTAAGATCGCCTTTACCTTGGGGAAGCAGAAATTTCTTTGCCTGCCCTTAACTCAGAGTATCCAACAAGCTTCTAGTCCGCCCTTGTTCTAAATTCTTTCCTTAACTGGGAACACACTGCCACTTCTGAGCCTTCTCCTTATGTGCGATAATACGTTTTGGAAGCACAAGAGACTGGACGGGCACTTAACTCAGAATATCCAACAGGCTTATAGTCTGACCTTTTTCTAAGTTCCTTCCTGAACTGGGAACATAAGCCTCATAGGCCTCTTGGACTTAAGTGCGTTTATACGTTTTGGAAGCCTAAGGGCATTAGCCTGCATTTTACTTAGAGCTTCCAAGTTGCTTATAGGCCACCTTTGTTCTAAGTTCTTTCCTGAGCTGCGAACACTTGCCACTTGTCAGACTTCACCTTAAGTGCGATAATACGTTTTGGAAGCACAAGGGACTGGATGGGCACTTAACTAGAGTATCCAACCTGCTTCTTGTCTGCCCTTGTTCTAAGTTCCTTCCTGAACTGGGAAACCAAGCCACATAGGCCTATTCGACTTAAGTGCGTTTATACGTTTTGGAAGCCTAAGGGCATTAGCCTGCATATTACTGAGGTCTTCCAACTTGCTTATAGGCCGCAAATGTTCTAAAGTCTTTCCTGAGCTGCGAACACTTGCCACTTGTCGGACTTCACCTTAAGTGCGATAATACGTTTTGGAAGCACAAGGGACTGGACGGGCACTTCACTAGAGTATCCAACCTGCTTCTTGTCTGCCCTTGTTCTAAGTACCTTCCTGGACTGTGAACACATCGCCGCATCGGCCTCTTCACCCTGAGAGATTTGATACGTTTTGGAAGCATGAGAGCCATAGCCTGCATGTTCCTTAGCGCTTCCAGCTTGCTTATAGGCCGCCGTTGTTCTTAGTTCTTTTCTGAAATCGGCGAACACCCTGCCACTTATGAGAGTTCACCTTAAGAGCGATGATACGTTTTGGAAGTCTAAGGGACTTGCTGTGCACTTCCTTCAGTGTATCCAACTGGCCTCCAGTCCGTCTTTGTTCTAACTTCTTTCCTCAACTGGGAAAACACTGCCAGAATGCGTTTTGGTATGAAGCAGGATTTAACGTTTTGGAAACAGAAGCGCAATGGCGAGCACTTCACTCACAGTCTTCAACCTGCCTAGAATCCGCCCTTGTTCTGACACCTTTCCTCCACTGGGAAAACAGTGCCATGTGAGTGTTGGTCTTCAGTGCGTTTGGAGGTTTTGGAAGCCTAAGGAACTTCACTTGAACTTAACTCAGTGTGTGCAACAAGCTTATAGTCTGTCCATGTTCTAAGATCTTTCCTCACCTGGGAACACACTGCCAATGAGGAGACTTACCCTTCAGAGCGATTATACGATTTGGAAGCATATGGGACTTGGCCTGCATTTCCCTTAGAGTCTCCAACTTGCCTACAGTGTGGCCTTGTTCCAACTTCTTTCAACCACGGGGAACACACTGTCACATATGGATCTGCACTTCAGATCGGGTTTACGTTTTGGAAGCATCAGGGTCTTGACATGCACTTAACGTAGAGTATGCAACTTGCCTATAGTGCAACCAGGGTCTATCTTCTTTCCACAACTGGGAACACAGTGCCATTTATGCATGTAAACCTTAAGATCGCCTTTACCTTGGGGAAGCAGAAACGTCTTTGCCTGCCCTTAACTCAGCGTATCCAACAAGCTTCTAGTCCGCCCTTGTTCTAAATTCTTTCCTTAACTGGGAACACACTGCGACTTATGAGACTTCTCCTTAAGTGCGATAATACATTTTGGAAGCACAAGAGAATGGACGGGCACTTAACTCAGAGTATCCAACTACTTATACTCTGCCCTTGTTCTAAGTTCCTTCCTGAACTGGGAACACAAGCCGTAGAGGCCTGTTCCACTTAAGTGCGTTTATACGTTTTGGAAGCCTAAGGGCATTAGCCTGCATTTTACTGAGGGCTTCCAACTTGTTTATAGGCCGCCTATGTTCTAAAGTCTTTCCTGTGGTGCGAACACTCTGCCAACTGGAAGACTTCACCTTAAGTGCGATAATACGTTTTGGAAGCACAAGGGACTGGACGGGCACTTAACTAGAGTATCCAACCTGCTTCTTGCGGCCCTTGTTCTAAGTTCCTTCCTGAACAGGGAACACAAGCCGTATAGGCCTCTTCCACTTAAGTGCGTTTATACGTTCTGGAAGCCTAAGGGCATTAGCCTGCATTTTACTTAGAGCTTCCAACTTCCTCTTAGGCCACCTTTGTCCTAAGTTCTTTCCTGAGCTGCGAACACTTGCCACTTGTCGGACTTCACCTTAAGTGCGATAATACGTTTTGGAAGCACAAGGGACTGGACGGGCACTTCACTAGAGTATCCAACCTGCTTCTTGTCTGCCCTTGTTCTAAGTACCTTCCTGGACTGTGAACACATCGCCGCATCGGCCTCTTCACCCTGAGAGATTTGATACGTTTTGGAAGCATGAGAGCCATAGCCTGCATGTTCCTTAGCGCTTCCAGCTTGCTTATAGGCCGCCGTTGTTCTTAGTTCTTTTCTGAAATCGGCGAACACCCTGCCACTTATGAGAGTTCACCTTAAGAGCGATGATACGTTTTGGAAGTCTAAGGGACTTGCTGTGCACTTCCTTCAGTGTATCCAACTGGCCTCCAGTCCGTCTTTGTTCTAACTTCTTTCCTCAACTGGGAAAACACTGCCAGAATGCGTTTTGGTATGAAGCAGGATTTAACGTTTTGGAAACAGAAGCGCAATGGCGAGCACTTCACTCACAGTCTTCAACCTGCCTAGAATCCGCCCTTGTTCTGACACCTTTCCTCCACTGGGAAAACAGTGCCATGCGAGTGTTCGTCTTCAGTGCGTTTGGAGGTTTTGGAAGCCTAAGGGACTTTACTTGAACTTAACTCAGTGTATGCAACAAGCTTACAGTCTGTCCATGTTCTAAGATCTTTCCTCACCTGGGAACACACTGCCAATGAGGAGACTTACCCTTCAGAGCGATTATACGATTTGGAAGCATATGGGACTTGGCTTGCATTTCCCTTAGAGTATCCAACTTGCCTCTAGTGTGGCCTTGTTCCAACTACTTTCAACCACGGGGAACACACTGTCACATATGGATCTGCACTTCAGATCGAGTTTACGTTTTGGAAGCATCAGGGTCTTGACATGCACTTAACGTAGAGTATGCAACTTGCCTATAGTGCAACCAGGGTCTATCTTCTTTCCACAACTGGGAACACAGTGCCATTTATGCATGTAAACCTTAAGATCGCCTTTACCTTGGGGAAGCAGAAACGTCTTTGCCTGCCCTTAACTCAGCGTATCCAACAAGCTTCTAGTCCGCCCTTGTTCTAAATTCTTTCCTTAACTGGGAACACACTGCGACTTATGAGACTTCTCCTTAAGTGCGATAATACATTTTGGAAGCACAAGAGAATGGACGGGCACTTAACTCAGAGTATCCAACTACTTATACTCTGCCCTTGTTCTAAGTTCCTTCCTGAACTGGGAACACAAGCCGTAGAGGCCTGTTCCACTTAAGTGCGTTTATACGTTTTGGAAGCCTAAGGGCATTAGCCTGCATTTTACTGAGGGCTTCCAACTTGTTTATAGGCCGCCTATGTTCTAAAGTCTTTCCTGTGGTGCGAACACTCTGCCAACTGGAAGACTTCACCTTAAGTGCGATAATACGTTTTGGAAGCACAAGGGACTGGACGGGCACTTAACTAGAGTATCCAACCTGCTTCTTGCGGCCCTTGTTCTAAGTTCCTTCCTGAACAGGGAACACAAGCCGTATAGGCCTCTTCCACTTAAGTGCGTTTATACGTTCTGGAAGCCTAAGGGCATTAGCCTGCATTTTACTTAGAGCTTCCAACTTCCTCTTAGGCCACCTTTGTCCTAAGTTCTTTCCTGAGCTGCGAACACTTGCCACTTGTCGGACTTCACCTTAAGTGCGATAATACGTTTTGGAAGCACAAGGGACTGGACGGGCACTTAACTAGAGTATCCAACCTGCTTCTTGTCTGCCCTTCTTGTAAGTTCCTTCCTGGACTGTGAACACATCGCCGCATCGGCCTCTTCACCCTGAGAGATTTGATACGTTTTGGAAGCATGAGAGCCATAGCCTGCATGTTCCTTAGCGCTTCCAGCTTGCTTATAGGCCGCCGTTGTTCTTAGTTCTTTTCTGAAAACGGCGAACACCCTGCCACTTATGAGAGTTCACCTTAAGAGCGATGATACGTTTTGCAAGTCTAAGGGACTTGCTGTGCACTTCCCTCAGTGTATCCAACTGGCCTCCAGTCCGTCTTTGTTCTAACTTCTTTCCTCAACTGGGAAAACACTGCCAGAATGCGTTTTGGTATGAAGCAGGATTTAACGTTTTGGAAACAGAAGCGCATTGGCGAGCACTTCACTCACAGTCTTCAACCTGCCTAGAATCCGCCCTTGTTCTGACACCTTTCCTCCACTGGGAAAACAGTGCCATGCGAGTGTTGGTCTTCAGTGCGTTTGGAGGTTTTGGAAGCCTAAGGAACTTCACTTGAACTTAACTCAGTGTGTGCAACAAGCTTACAGTCTGTCCATGTTCTAAGATCTTTCCTCACCTGGGAACACACTGCCAATGAGGAGACTTACCCTTCAGAGCGATTATACGATTTGGAAGCATATGGGACTTGGCCTGCATTTCCCTTAGAGTCTCCAACTTGCCTACAGTGTGGCCTTGTTCCAACTTCTTTCAACCACGGGGAACACACTGTCACATATGGATCTGCACTTCAGATCGGGTTTACGTTTTGGAAGCATCAGGGTCTTGACATGCACTTAACGTAGAGTATGCAACTTGCCTATAGTGCAACCAGGGTCTATCTTCTTTCCACAACTGGGAACACACTGCCATTTATGCATGTAAACCTTAAGATCGCCTTTACCTTGGGGAAGCAGAAATTTCTTTGCCTGCCCTTAACTCAGAGTATCCAACAAGCTTCTAGTCCGCCCTTGTTCTAAATTCTTTCCTTAACTGGGAACACACTGCGACTTATGAGACTTCTCCTTAAGTGCGATAATACATTTTGGAAGCACAAGAGAATGGACGGGCACTTAACTCAGAGTATCCAACTACTTATACTCTGCCCTTGTTCTAAGTTCCTTCCTGAACTGGGAACACAAGCCGTAGAGGCCTGTTCCACTTAAGTGCGTTTATACGTTTTGGAAGCCTAAGGGCATTAGCCTGCATTTTACTGAGGGCTTCCAACTTGTTTATAGGCCGCCTATGTTCTAAAGTCTTTCCTGTGGTGCGAACACTCTGCCAACTGGAAGACTTCACCTTAAGTGCGATAATACGTTTTGGAAGCACAAGGGACTGGACGGGCACTTAACTAGAGTATCCAACCTGCTTCTTGCGGCCCTTGTTCTAAGTTCCTTCCTGAACAGGGAACACAAGCCGTATAGGCCTCTTCCACTTAAGTGCGTTTATACGTTCTGGAAGCCTAAGGGCATTAGCCTGCATTTTACTTAGAGCTTCCAACTTCCTCTTAGGCCACCTTTGTCCTAAGTTCTTTCCTGAGCTGCGAACACTTGCCACTTGTCGGACTTCACCTTAAGTGCGATAATACGTTTTGGAAGCACAAGGGACTGGACGGGCACTTCACTAGAGTATCCAACCTGCTTCTTGTCTGCCCTTCTTGTAAGTTCCTTCCTGGACTGTGAACACATCGCCGCAGCGGCCTCTTCACCCTGAGAGATTTGATACGTTTTGGAAGCATGAGAGCCATAGCCTGCATGTTCCTTAGCGCTTCCAGCTTGCTTATAGGCCGCCGTTGTTCTTAGTTCTTTTCTGAAAACGGCGAACACCCTGCCACTTATGAGAGTTCACCTTAAGAGCGATGATACGTTTTGCAAGTCTAAGGGACTTGCTGTGCACTTCCTTCAGTGTATCCAACTGGCCTCCAGTCCGTCTTTGTTCTAACTTCTTTCCTCAACTGGGAAAACACTGCCAGAATGCGTTTTGGTATGAAGCAGGATTTAACGTTTTGGAAACAGAAGCGCATTGGCGAGCACTTCAATCACAGTCTTCAACCTGCCTAGAATCCGCCCTTGTTCTGACACCTTTCCTCCACTGGGAAAACAGTGCCATGTGAGTGTTGGTCTTCAGTGCGTTTGGAGGTTTTGGAAGTTTAAGGAACTTCACTTGAACTTAACTCAGTGTGTGCAACAAGCTTATAGTCTGTCCATGTTCTAAGATCTTTCCTCACCTGGGAACACACTGCCAATGAGGAGACTTACCCTTCAGAGCGATTATAGCTTTTGGAAGCATATGGGACTTGGCCTGCATTTCCCTTAGAGTCTCCAACTTGCCTACAGTGTGGCCTTGTTCCAACTTCTTTCAACCACGGGGAACACACTGTCACATATGGATCTGCACTTCAGATCGGGTTTACGTTTTGGAAGCATCAGGGTCTTGACATGCACTTAACGTAGAGTATGCAACTTGCCTGTAGTGCAACCAGGGTCTATCTTCTTTCCACAACTGGGAACACACTGCCATTTATGCATGTAAACCTTAAGATCGCCTTTACCTTGGGGAAGCAGAAATTTCTTTGCCTGCCCTTAACTCAGAGTATCCAACAAGCTTCTAGTCCGCCCTTGTTCTAAATTCTTTCCTTAACTGGGAACACACTGCCACTTCTGAGCCTTCTCCTTATGTGCGATAATACGTTTTGGAAGCACAAGAGACTGGACGGTCACTTAACTCAGAATATCCAACAGGCTTATAGTCTGACCTTTTTCTAAGTTCCTTCCTGAACTGGGAACATAAGCCTCATAGGCCTCTTGGACTTAAGTGCGTTTATACGTTTTGGAAGCCTAAGGGCATTAGCCTGCATTTTACTTAGAGCTTCCAAGTTGCTTATAGGCCACCTTTGTTCTAAGTTCTTTCCTGAGCTGCGAACACTTGCCACTTGTCGGACTTCACCTTAAGTGCGATAATACGTTTTGGAAGCACAAGGGACTGGATGGGCACTTAACTAGAGTATCCAACCTGCTTCTTGTCTGCCCTTGTTCTAAGTTCCTTCCTGAACTGGGAAACCAAGCCACATAGGCCTATTCGACTTAAGTGCGTTTATACGTTTTGGAAGCCTAAGGGCATTAGCCTGCATATTACTGAGGTCTTCCAACTTGCTTATAGGCCGCAAATGTTCTAAAGTCTTTCCTGAGCTGCGAACACTTGCCACTTGTCGGACTTCACCTTAAGTGCGATAATACGTTTTGGAAGCACAAGGGACTGGACGGGCACTTCACTAGAGTATCCAACCTGCTTCTTGTCTGCCCTTGTTCTAAGTACCTTCCTGGACTGTGAACACATCGCCGCATCGGCCTCTTCACCCTGAGAGATTTGATACGTTTTGGAAGCATGAGAGCCATAGCCTGCATGTTCCTTAGCGCTTCCAGCTTGCTTATAGGCCGCCGTTGTTCTTAGTTCTTTTCTGAAATCGGCGAACACCCTGCCACTTATGAGAGTTCACCTTAAGAGCGATGATACGTTTTGGAAGTCTAAGGGACTTGCTGTGCACTTCCTTCAGTGTATCCAACTGGCCTCCAGTCCGTCTTTGTTCTAACTTCTTTCCTCAACTGGGAAAACACTGCCAGAATGCGTTTTGGTATGAAGCAGGATTTAACGTTTTGGAAACAGAAGCGCAATGGCGAGCACTTCACTCACAGTCTTCAACCTGCCTAGAATCCGCCCTTGTTCTGACACCTTTCCTCCACTGGGAAAACAGTGCCATGCGAGTGTTCGTCTTCAGTGCGTTTGGAGGTTTTGGAAGCCTAAGGGACTTTACTTGAACTTAACTCAGTGTATGCAACAAGCTTACAGTCTGTCCATGTTCTAAGATCTTTCCTCACCTGGGAACACACTGCCAATGAGGAGACTTACCCTTCAGAGCGATTATACGATTTGGAAGCATATGGGACTTGGCTTGCATTTCCCTTAGAGTATCCAACTTGCCTCTAGTGTGGCCTTGTTCCAACTACTTTCAACCACGGGGAACACACTGTCACATATGGATCTGCACTTCAGATCGAGTTTACGTTTTGGAAGCATCAGGGTCTTGACATGCACTTAACGTAGAGTATGCAACTTGCCTATAGTGCAACCAGGGTCTATCTTCTTTCCACAACTGGGAACACAGTGCCATTTATGCATGTAAACCTTAAGATCGCCTTTACCTTGGGGAAGCAGAAACGTCTTTGCCTGCCCTTAACTCAGCGTATCCAACAAGCTTCTAGTCCGCCCTTGTTCTAAATTCTTTCCTTAACTGGGAACACACTGCGACTTATGAGACTTCTCCTTAAGTGCGATAATACATTTTGGAAGCACAAGAGAATGGACGGGCACTTAACTCAGAGTATCCAACTACTTATACTCTGCCCTTGTTCTAAGTTCCTTCCTGAACTGGGAACACAAGCCGTAGAGGCCTGTTCCACTTAAGTGCGTTTATACGTTTTGGAAGCCTAAGGGCATTAGCCTGCATTTTACTGAGGGCTTCCAACTTGTTTATAGGCCGCCTATGTTCTAAAGTCTTTCCTGTGGTGCGAACACTCTGCCAACTGGAAGACTTCACCTTAAGTGCGATAATACGTTTTGGAAGCACAAGGGACTGGACGGGCACTTAACTAGAGTATCCAACCTGCTTCTTGCGGCCCTTGTTCTAAGTTCCTTCCTGAACAGGGAACACAAGCCGTATAGGCCTCTTCCACTTAAGTGCGTTTATACGTTTTGGAAGCCTAAGGGCATTAGCCTGCATTTTACTTAGAGCTTCCAACTTCCTCTTAGGCCACCTTTGTTCTAAGTTCTTTCCTGAGCTGCGAACACTTGCCACTTGTCGGACTTCACCTTAAGTGCGATAATACGTTTTGGAAGCACAAGGGACTGGACGGGCACTTCACTAGAGTATCCAACCTGCTTCTTGTCTGCCCTTCTTGTAAGTTCCTTCCTGGACTGTGAACACATCGCCGCATCGGCCTCTTCACCCTGAGAGATTTGATACGTTTTGGAAGCATGAGAGCCATAGCCTGCATGTTCCTTAGCGCTTCCAGCTTGCTTATAGGCCGCCGTTGTTCTTAGTTCTTTTCTGAAAACGGCGAACACCCTGCCACTTATGAGAGTTCACCTTAAGAGCGATGATACGTTTTGCAAGTCTAAGGGACTTGCTGTGCACTTCCTTCAGTGTATCCAACTGGCCTCCAGTCCGTCTTTGTTCTAACTTCTTTCCTCAACTGGGAAAACACTGCCAGAATGCGTTTTGGTATGAAGCAGGATTTAACGTTTTGGAAACAGAAGCGCATTGGCGAGCACTTCACTCACAGTCTTCAACCTGCCTAGAATCCGCCCTTGTTCTGACACCTTTCCTCCACTGGGAAAACAGTGCCATGTGAGTGTTGGTCTTCAGTGCGTTTGGAGGTTTTGGAAGCCTAAGGAACTTCACTTGAACTTAACTCAGTGTGTGCAACAAGCTTATAGTCTGTCCATGTTCTAAGATCTTTCCTCACCTGGGAACACACTGCCAATGAGGAGACTTACCCTTCAGAGCGATTATACGATTTGGAAGCATATGGGACTTGGCCTGCATTTCCCTTAGAGTCTCCAACTTGCCTACAGTGTGGCCTTGTTCCAACTTCTTTCAACCACGGGGAACACACTGTCACATATGGATCTGCACTTCAGATCGGGTTTACGTTTTGGAAGCATCAGGGTCTTGACATGCACTTAACGTAGAGTATGCAACTTGCCTATAGTGCAACCAGGGTCTATCTTCTTTCCACAACTGGGAACACACTGCCATTTATGCATGTAAACCTTAAGATCGCCTTTACCTTGGGGAAGCAGAAATTTCTTTGCCTGCCCTTAACTCAGAGTATCCAACAAGCTTCTAGTCCGCCCTTGTTCTAAATTCTTTCCTTAACTGGGAACACACTGCCACTTCTGAGCCTTCTCCTTATGTGCGATAATACGTTTTGGAAGCACAAGAGACTGGACGGGCACTTAACTCAGAATATCCAACAGGCTTATAGTCTGACCTTTTTCTAAGTTCCTTCCTGAACTGGGAACATAAGCCTCATAGGCCTCTTGGACTTAAGTGCGTTTATACGTTTTGGAAGCCTAAGGGCATTAGCCTGCATTTTACTTAGAGCTTCCAAGTTGCTTATAGGCCACCTTTGTTCTAAGTTCTTTCCTGAGCTGCGAACACTTGCCACTTGTCAGACTTCACCTTAAGTGCGATAATACGTTTTGGAAGCACAAGGGACTGGATGGGCACTTAACTAGAGTATCCAACCTGCTTCTTGTCTGCCCTTGTTCTAAGTTCCTTCCTGAACTGGGAAACCAAGCCACATAGGCCTATTCGACTTAAGTGCGTTTATACGTTTTGGAAGCCTAAGGGCATTAGCCTGCATATTACTGAGGTCTTCCAACTTGCTTATAGGCCGCAAATGTTCTAAAGTCTTTCCTGAGCTGCGAACACTTGCCACTTGTCGGACTTCACCTTAAGTGCGATAATACGTTTTGGAAGCACAAGGGACTGGACGGGCACTTCACTAGAGTATCCAACCTGCTTCTTGTCTGCCCTTGTTCTAAGTACCTTCCTGGACTGTGAACACATCGCCGCATCGGCCTCTTCACCCTGAGAGATTTGATACGTTTTGGAAGCATGAGAGCCATAGCCTGCATGTTCCTTAGCGCTTCCAGCTTGCTTATAGGCCGCCGTTGTTCTTAGTTCTTTTCTGAAATCGGCGAACACCCTGCCACTTATGAGAGTTCACCTTAAGAGCGATGATACGTTTTGGAAGTCTAAGGGACTTGCTGTGCACTTCCTTCAGTGTATCCAACTGGCCTCCAGTCCGTCTTTGTTCTAACTTCTTTCCTCAACTGGGAAAACACTGCCAGAATGCGTTTTGGTATGAAGCAGGATTTAACGTTTTGGAAACAGAAGCGCAATGGCGAGCACTTCACTCACAGTCTTCAACCTGCCTAGAATCCGCCCTTGTTCTGACACCTTTCCTCCACTGGGAAAACAGTGCCATGCGAGTGTTCGTCTTCAGTGCGTTTGGAGGTTTTGGAAGCCTAAGGGACTTTACTTGAACTTAACTCAGTGTATGCAACAAGCTTACAGTCTGTCCATGTTCTAAGATCTTTCCTCACCTGGGAACACACTGCCAATGAGGAGACTTACCCTTCAGAGCGATTATACGATTTGGAAGCATATGGGACTTGGCTTGCATTTCCCTTAGAGTATCCAACTTGCCTCTAGTGTGGCCTTGTTCCAACTACTTTCAACCACGGGGAACACACTGTCACATATGGATCTGCACTTCAGATCGAGTTTACGTTTTGGAAGCATCAGGGTCTTGACATGCACTTAACGTAGAGTATGCAACTTGCCTATAGTGCAACCAGGGTCTATCTTCTTTCCACAACTGGGAACACAGTGCCATTTATGCATGTAAACCTTAAGATCGCCTTTACCTTGGGGAAGCAGAAACGTCTTTGCCTGCCCTTAACTCAGCGTATCCAACAAGCTTCTAGTCCGCCCTTGTTCTAAATTCTTTCCTTAACTGGGAACACACTGCGACTTATGAGACTTCTCCTTAAGTGCGATAATACATTTTGGAAGCACAAGAGAATGGACGGGCACTTAACTCAGAGTATCCAACTACTTATACTCTGCCCTTGTTCTAAGTTCCTTCCTGAACTGGGAACACAAGCCGTAGAGGCCTGTTCCACTTAAGTGCGTTTATACGTTTTGGAAGCCTAAGGGCATTAGCCTGCATTTTACTGAGGGCTTCCAACTTGTTTATAGGCCGCCTATGTTCTAAAGTCTTTCCTGTGGTGCGAACACTCTGCCAACTGGAAGACTTCACCTTAAGTGCGATAATACGTTTTGGAAGCACAAGGGACTGGACGGGCACTTAACTAGAGTATCCAACCTGCTTCTTGCGGCCCTTGTTCTAAGTTCCTTCCTGAACAGGGAACACAAGCCGTATAGGCCTCTTCCACTTAAGTGCGTTTATACGTTCTGGAAGCCTAAGGGCATTAGCCTGCATTTTACTTAGAGCTTCCAACTTCCTCTTAGGCCACCTTTGTCCTAAGTTCTTTCCTGAGCTGCGAACACTTGCCACTTGTCGGACTTCACCTTAAGTGCGATAATACGTTTTGGAAGCACAAGGGACTGGACGGGCACTTCACTAGAGTATCCAACCTGCTTCTTGTCTGCCCTTCTTGTAAGTTCCTTCCTGGACTGTGAACACATCGCCGCAGCGGCCTCTTCACCCTGAGAGATTTGATACGTTTTGGAAGCATGAGAGCCATAGCCTGCATGTTCCTTAGCGCTTCCAGCTTGCTTATAGGCCGCCGTTGTTCTTAGTTCTTTTCTGAAAACGGCGAACACCCTGCCACTTATGAGAGTTCACCTTAAGAGCGATGATACGTTTTGCAAGTCTAAGGGACTTGCTGTGCACTTCCTTCAGTGTATCCAACTGGCCTCCAGTCCGTCTTTGTTCTAACTTCTTTCCTCAACTGGGAAAACACTGCCAGAATGCGTTTTGGTATGAAGCAGGATTTAACGTTTTGGAAACAGAAGCGCATTGGCGAGCACTTCAATCACAGTCTTCAACCTGCCTAGAATCCGCCCTTGTTCTGACACCTTTCCTCCACTGGGAAAACAGTGCCATGTGAGTGTTGGTCTTCAGTGCGTTTGGAGGTTTTGGAAGTTTAAGGAACTTCACTTGAACTTAACTCAGTGTGTGCAACAAGCTTATAGTCTGTCCATGTTCTAAGATCTTTCCTCACCTGGGAACACACTGCCAATGAGGAGACTTACCCTTCAGAGCGATTATAGCTTTTGGAAGCATATGGGACTTGGCCTGCATTTCCCTTAGAGTCTCCAACTTGCCTACAGTGTGGCCTTGTTCCAACTTCTTTCAACCACGGGGAACACACTGTCACATATGGATCTGCACTTCAGATCGGGTTTACGTTTTGGAAGCATCAGGGTCTTGACATGCACTTAACGTAGAGTATGCAACTTGCCTGTAGTGCAACCAGGGTCTATCTTCTTTCCACAACTGGGAACACACTGCCATTTATGCATGTAAACCTTAAGATCGCCTTTACCTTGGGGAAGCAGAAATTTCTTTGCCTGCCCTTAACTCAGAGTATCCAACAAGCTTCTAGTCCGCCCTTGTTCTAAATTCTTTCCTTAACTGGGAACACACTGCCACTTCTGAGCCTTCTCCTTATGTGCGATAATACGTTTTGGAAGCACAAGAGACTGGACGGTCACTTAACTCAGAATATCCAACAGGCTTATAGTCTGACCTTTTTCTAAGTTCCTTCCTGAACTGGGAACATAAGCCTCATAGGCCTCTTGGACTTAAGTGCGTTTATACGTTTTGGAAGCCTAAGGGCATTAGCCTGCATTTTACTTAGAGCTTCCAAGTTGCTTATAGGCCACCTTTGTTCTAAGTTCTTTCCTGAGCTGCGAACACTTGCCACTTGTCGGACTTCACCTTAAGTGCGATAATACGTTTTGGAAGCACAAGGGACTGGATGGGCACTTAACTAGAGTATCCAACCTGCTTCTTGTCTGCCCTTGTTCTAAGTTCCTTCCTGAACTGGGAAACCAAGCCACATAGGCCTATTCGACTTAAGTGCGTTTATACGTTTTGGAAGCCTAAGGGCATTAGCCTGCATATTACTGAGGTCTTCCAACTTGCTTATAGGCCGCAAATGTTCTAAAGTCTTTCCTGAGCTGCGAACACTTGCCACTTGTCGGACTTCACCTTAAGTGCGATAATACGTTTTGGAAGCACAAGGGACTGGACGGGCACTTCACTAGAGTATCCAACCTGCTTCTTGTCTGCCCTTGTTCTAAGTACCTTCCTGGACTGTGAACACATCGCCGCATCGGCCTCTTCACCCTGAGAGATTTGATACGTTTTGGAAGCATGAGAGCCATAGCCTGCATGTTCCTTAGCGCTTCCAGCTTGCTTATAGGCCGCCGTTGTTCTTAGTTCTTTTCTGAAATCGGCGAACACCCTGCCACTTATGAGAGTTCACCTTAAGAGCGATGATACGTTTTGCAAGTCTAAGGGACTTGCTGTGCACTTCCTTCAGTGTATCCAACTGGCCTCCAGTCCGTCTTTGTTCTAACTTCTTTCCTCAACTGGGAAAACACTGCCAGAATGCGTTTTGGTATGAAGCAGGATTGAACGTTTTGGAAACAGAAGCGCAATGGCGAGCACTTCACTCACAGTCTTCAACCTGCCTAGAATCCGCCCTTGTTCTGACACCTTTCCTCCACTGGGAAAACAGTGCCATGCGAGTGTTCGTCTTCAGTGCGTTTGGAGGTTTTGGAAGCCTAAGTGACTTTACTTGAACTTAACTCAGTGTATGCAACAAGCTTACAGTCTGTCCATGTTCTAAGATCTTTCCTCACCTGGGAACACACTGCCAATGAGGAGACTTACCCTTCAGAGCGATTATACGATTTGGAAGCATATGGGACTTGGCTTGCATTTCCCTTAGAGTATCCAACTTGCCTCTAGTGTGGCCTTGTTCCAACTACTTTCAACCACGGGGAACACACTGTCACATATGGATCTGCACTTCAGATCGAGTTTACGTTTTGGAAGCATCAGGGTCTTGACATGCACTTAACGTAGAGTATGCAACTTGCCTATAGTGCAACCAGGGTCTATCTTCTTTCCACAACTGGGAACACAGTGCCATTTATGCATGTAAACCTTAAGATCGCCTTTACCTTGGGGAAGCAGAAACGTCTTTGCCTGCCCTTAACTCAGCGTATCCAACAAGCTTCTAGTCCGCCCTTGTTCTAAATTCTTTCCTTAACTGGGAACACACTGCGACTTATGAGACTTCTCCTTAAGTGCGATAATACATTTTGGAAGCACAAGAGAATGGACGGGCACTTAACTCAGAGTATCCAACTACTTATACTCTGCCCTTGTTCTAAGTTCCTTCCTGAACTGGGAACACAAGCCGTAGAGGCCTGTTCCACTTAAGTGCGTTTATACGTTTTGGAAGCCTAAGGGCATTAGCCTGCATTTTACTGAGGGCTTCCAACTTGTTTATAGGCCGCCTATGTTCTAAAGTCTTTCCTGTGGTGCGAACACTCTGCCAACTGGAAGACTTCACCTTAAGTGCGATAATACGTTTTGGAAGCACAAGGGACTGGACGGGCACTTAACTAGAGTATCCAACCTGCTTCTTGCGGCCCTTGTTCTAAGTTCCTTCCTGAACAGGGAACACAAGCCGTATAGGCCTCTTCCACTTAAGTGCGTTTATACGTTTTGGAAGCCTAAGGGCATTAGCCTGCATTTTACTTAGAGCTTCCAACTTCCTCTTAGGCCACCTTTGTCCTAAGTTCTTTCCTGAGCTGCGAACACTTGCCACTTGTCGGACTTCACCTTAAGTGCGATAATACGTTTTGGAAGCACAAGGGACTGGACGGGCACTTCACTAGAGTATCCAACCTGCTTCTTGTCTGCCCTTCTTGTAAGTTCCTTCCTGGACTGTGAACACATCGCCGCAGCGGCCTCTTCACCCTGAGAGATTTGATACGTTTTGGAAGCATGAGAGCCATAGCCTGCATGTTCCTTAGCGCTTCCAGCTTGCTTATAGGCCGCCGTTGTTCTTAGTTCTTTTCTGAAAACGGCGAACACCCTGCCACTTATGAGAGTTCACCTTAAGAGCGATGATACGTTTTGCAAGTCTAAGGGACTTGCTGTGCACTTCCTTCAGTGTATCCAACTGGCCTCCAGTCCGTCTTTGTTCTAACTTCTTTCCTCAACTGGGAAAACACTGCCAGAATGCGTTTTGGTATGAAGCAGGATTTAACGTTTTGGAAACAGAAGCGCATTGGCGAGCACTTCAATCACAGTCTTCAACCTGCCTAGAATCCGCCCTTGTTCTGACACCTTTCCTCCACTGGGAAAACAGTGCCATGTGAGTGTTGGTCTTCAGTGCGTTTGGAGGTTTTGGAAGCCTAAGGAACTTCACTTGAACTTAACTCAGTGTGTGCAACAAGCTTATAGTCTGTCCATGTTCTAAGATCTTTCCTCACCTGGGAACACACTGCCAATGAGGAGACTTACCCTTCAGAGCGATTATAGCTTTTGGAAGCATATGGGACTTGGCCTGCATTTCCCTTAGAGTCTCCAACTTGCCTACAGTGTGGCCTTGTTCCAACTTCTTTCAACCACGGGGAACACACTGTCACATATGGATCTGCACTTCAGATCGGGTTTACGTTTTGGAAGCATCAGGGTCTTGACATGCACTTAACGTAGAGTATGCAACTTGCCTATAGTGCAACCAGGGTCTATCTTCTTTCCACAACTGGGAACACACTGCCATTTATGCATGTAAACCTTAAGATCGCCTTTACCTTGGGGAAGCAGAAATTTCTTTGCCTGCCCTTAACTCAGAGTATCCAACAAGCTTCTAGTCCGCCCTTGTTCTAAATTCTTTCCTTAACTGGGAACACACTGCCACTTCTGAGCCTTCTCCTTATGTGCGATAATACGTTTTGGAAGCACAAGAGACTGGACGGGCACTTAACTCAGAATATCCAACAGGCTTATAGTCTGACCTTTTTCTAAGTTCCTTCCTGAACTGGGAACATAAGCCTCATAGGCCTCTTGGACTTAAGTGCGTTTATACGTTTTGGAAGCCTAAGGGCATTAGCCTGCATTTTACTTAGAGCTTCCAAGTTGCTTATAGGCCACCTTTGTTCTAAGTTCTTTCCTGAGCTGCGAACACTTGCCACTTGTCAGACTTCACCTTAAGTGCGATAATACGTTTTGGAAGCACAAGGGACTGGATGGGCACTTAACTAGAGTATCCAACCTGCTTCTTGTCTGCCCTTGTTCTAAGTTCCTTCCTGAACTGGGAAACCAAGCCACATAGGCCTATTCGACTTAAGTGCGTTTATACGTTTTGGAAGCCTAAGGGCATTAGCCTGCATATTACTGAGGTCTTCCAACTTGCTTATAGGCCGCAAATGTTCTAAAGTCTTTCCTGAGCTGCGAACACTTGCCACTTGTCGGACTTCACCTTAAGTGCGATAATACGTTTTGGAAGCACAAGGGACTGGACGGGCACTTCACTAGAGTATCCAACCTGCTTCTTGTCTGCCCTTGTTCTAAGTACCTTCCTGGACTGTGAACACATCGCCGCATCGGCCTCTTCACCCTGAGAGATTTGATACGTTTTGGAAGCATGAGAGCCATAGCCTGCATGTTCCTTAGCGCTTCCAGCTTGCTTATAGGCCGCCGTTGTTCTTAGTTCTTTTCTGAAATCGGCGAACACCCTGCCACTTATGAGAGTTCACCTTAAGAGCGATGATACGTTTTGGAAGTCTAAGGGACTTGCTGTGCACTTCCTTCAGTGTATCCAACTGGCCTCCAGTCCGTCTTTGTTCTAACTTCTTTCCTCAACTGGGAAAACACTGCCAGAATGCGTTTTGGTATGAAGCAGGATTTAACGTTTTGGAAACAGAAGCGCAATGGCGAGCACTTCACTCACAGTCTTCAACCTGCCTAGAATCCGCCCTTGTTCTGACACCTTTCCTCCACTGGGAAAACAGTGCCATGCGAGTGTTCGTCTTCAGTGCGTTTGGAGGTTTTGGAAGCCTAAGTGACTTTACTTGAACTTAACTCAGTGTATGCAACAAGCTTACAGTCTGTCCATGTTCTAAGATCTTTCCTCACCTGGGAACACACTGCCAATGAGGAGACTTACCCTTCAGAGCGATTATACGATTTGGAAGCATATGGGACTTGGCTTGCATTTCCCTTAGAGTATCCAACTTGCCTCTAGTGTGGCCTTGTTCCAACTACTTTCAACCACGGGGAACACACTGTCACATATGGATCTGCACTTCAGATCGAGTTTACGTTTTGGAAGCATCAGGGTCTTGACATGCACTTAACGTAGAGTATGCAACTTGCCTATAGTGCAACCAGGGTCTATCTTCTTTCCACAACTGGGAACACAGTGCCATTTATGCATGTAAACCTTAAGATCGCCTTTACCTTGGGGAAGCAGAAACGTCTTTGCCTGCCCTTAACTCAGCGTATCCAACAAGCTTCTAGTCCGCCCTTGTTCTAAATTCTTTCCTTAACTGGGAACACACTGCGACTTATGAGACTTCTCCTTAAGTGCGATAATACATTTTGGAAGCACAAGAGAATGGACGGGCACTTAACTCAGAGTATCCAACTACTTATACTCTGCCCTTGTTCTAAGTTCCTTCCTGAACTGGGAACACAAGCCGTAGAGGCCTGTTCCACTTAAGTGCGTTTATACGTTTTGGAAGCCTAAGGGCATTAGCCTGCATTTTACTGAGGGCTTCCAACTTGTTTATAGGCCGCCTATGTTCTAAAGTCTTTCCTGTGGTGCGAACACTCTGCCAACTGGAAGACTTCACCTTAAGTGCGATAATACGTTTTGGAAGCACAAGGGACTGGACGGGCACTTAACTAGAGTATCCAACCTGCTTCTTGCGGCCCTTGTTCTAAGTTCCTTCCTGAACAGGGAACACAAGCCGTATAGGCCTCTTCCACTTAAGTGCGTTTATACGTTTTGGAAGCCTAAGGGCATTAGCCTGCATTTTACTTAGAGCTTCCAACTTCCTCTTAGGCCACCTTTGTCCTAAGTTCTTTCCTGAGCTGCGAACACTTGCCACTTGTCGGACTTCACCTTAAGTGCGATAATACGTTTTGGAAGCACAAGGGACTGGACGGGCACTTCACTAGAGTATCCAACCTGCTTCTTGTCTGCCCTTCTTGTAAGTTCCTTCCTGGACTGTGAACACATCGCCGCAGCGGCCTCTTCACCCTGAGAGATTTGATACGTTTTGGAAGCATGAGAGCCATAGCCTGCATGTTCCTTAGCGCTTCCAGCTTGCTTATAGGCCGCCGTTGTTCTTAGTTCTTTTCTGAAAACGGCGAACACCCTGCCACTTATGAGAGTTCACCTTAAGAGCGATGATACGTTTTGCAAGTCTAAGGGACTTGCTGTGCACTTCCTTCAGTGTATCCAACTGGCCTCCAGTCCGTCTTTGTTCTAACTTCTTTCCTCAACTGGGAAAACACTGCCAGAATGCGTTTTGGTATGAAGCAGGATTTAACGTTTTGGAAACAGAAGCGCATTGGCGAGCACTTCAATCACAGTCTTCAACCTGCCTAGAATCCGCCCTTGTTCTGACACCTTTCCTCCACTGGGAAAACAGTGCCATGTGAGTGTTGGTCTTCAGTGCGTTTGGAGGTTTTGGAAGTTTAAGGAACTTCACTTGAACTTAACTCAGTGTGTGCAACAAGCTTATAGTCTGTCCATGTTCTAAGATCTTTCCTCACCTGGGAACACACTGCCAATGAGGAGACTTACCCTTCAGAGCGATTATAGCTTTTGGAAGCATATGGGACTTGGCCTGCATTTCCCTTAGAGTCTCCAACTTGCCTACAGTGTGGCCTTGTTCCAACTTCTTTCAACCACGGGGAACACACTGTCACATATGGATCTGCACTTCAGATCGGGTTTACGTTTTGGAAGCATCAGGGTCTTGACATGCACTTAACGTAGAGTATGCAACTTGCCTGTAGTGCAACCAGGGTCTATCTTCTTTCCACAACTGGGAACACACTGCCATTTATGCATGTAAACCTTAAGATCGCCTTTACCTTGGGGAAGCAGAAATTTCTTTGCCTGCCCTTAACTCAGAGTATCCAACAAGCTTCTAGTCCGCCCTTGTTCTAAATTCTTTCCTTAACTGGGAACACACTGCCACTTCTGAGCCTTCTCCTTATGTGCGATAATACGTTTTGGAAGCACAAGAGACTGGACGGTCACTTAACTCAGAATATCCAACAGGCTTATAGTCTGACCTTTTTCTAAGTTCCTTCCTGAACTGGGAACATAAGCCTCATAGGCCTCTTGGACTTAAGTGCGTTTATACGTTTTGGAAGCCTAAGGGCATTAGCCTGCATTTTACTTAGAGCTTCCAAGTTGCTTATAGGCCACCTTTGTTCTAAGTTCTTTCCTGAGCTGCGAACACTTGCCACTTGTCGGACTTCACCTTAAGTGCGATAATACGTTTTGGAAGCACAAGGGACTGGATGGGCACTTAACTAGAGTATCCAACCTGCTTCTTGTCTGCCCTTGTTCTAAGTTCCTTCCTGAACTGGGAAACCAAGCCACATAGGCCTATTCGACTTAAGTGCGTTTATACGTTTTGGAAGCCTAAGGGCATTAGCCTGCATATTACTGAGGTCTTCCAACTTGCTTATAGGCCGCAAATGTTCTAAAGTCTTTCCTGAGCTGCGAACACTTGCCACTTGTCGGACTTCACCTTAAGTGCGATAATACGTTTTGGAAGCACAAGGGACTGGACGGGCACTTCACTAGAGTATCCAACCTGCTTCTTGTCTGCCCTTGTTCTAAGTACCTTCCTGGACTGTGAACACATCGCCGCATCGGCCTCTTCACCCTGAGAGATTTGATACGTTTTGGAAGCATGAGAGCCATAGCCTGCATGTTCCTTAGCGCTTCCAGCTTGCTTATAGGCCGCCGTTGTTCTTAGTTCTTTTCTGAAATCGGCGAACACCCTGCCACTTATGAGAGTTCACCTTAAGAGCGATGATACGTTTTGGAAGTCTAAGGGACTTGCTGTGCACTTCCTTCAGTGTATCCAACTGGCCTCCAGTCCGTCTTTGTTCTAACTTCTTTCCTCAACTGGGAAAACACTGCCAGAATGCGTTTTGGTATGAAGCAGGATTTAACGTTTTGGAAACAGAAGCGCAATGGCGAGCACTTCACTCACAGTCTTCAACCTGCCTAGAATCCGCCCTTGTTCTGACACCTTTCCTCCACTGGGAAAACAGTGCCATGCGAGTGTTCGTCTTCAGTGCGTTTGGAGGTTTTGGAAGCCTAAGTGACTTTACTTGAACTTAACTCAGTGTATGCAACAAGCTTACAGTCTGTCCATGTTCTAAGATCTTTCCTCACCTGGGAACACACTGCCAATGAGGAGACTTACCCTTCAGAGCGATTATACGATTTGGAAGCATATGGGACTTGGCTTGCATTTCCCTTAGAGTATCCAACTTGCCTCTAGTGTGGCCTTGTTCCAACTACTTTCAACCACGGGGAACACACTGTCACATATGGATCTGCACTTCAGATCGAGTTTACGTTTTGGAAGCATCAGGGTCTTGACATGCACTTAACGTAGAGTATGCAACTTGCCTATAGTGCAACCAGGGTCTATCTTCTTTCCACAACTGGGAACACAGTGCCATTTATGCATGTAAACCTTAAGATCGCCTTTACCTTGGGGAAGCAGAAACGTCTTTGCCTGCCCTTAACTCAGCGTATCCAACAAGCTTCTAGTCCGCCCTTGTTCTAAATTCTTTCCTTAACTGGGAACACACTGCGACTTATGAGACTTCTCCTTAAGTGCGATAATACATTTTGGAAGCACAAGAGAATGGACGGGCACTTAACTCAGAGTATCCAACTACTTATACTCTGCCCTTGTTCTAAGTTCCTTCCTGAACTGGGAACACAAGCCGTAGAGGCCTGTTCCACTTAAGTGCGTTTATACGTTTTGGAAGCCTAAGGGCATTAGCCTGCATTTTACTGAGGGCTTCCAACTTGTTTATAGGCCGCCTATGTTCTAAAGTCTTTCCTGTGGTGCGAACACTCTGCCAACTGGAAGACTTCACCTTAAGTGCGATAATACGTTTTGGAAGCACAAGGGACTGGACGGGCACTTAACTAGAGTATCCAACCTGCTTCTTGCGGCCCTTGTTCTAAGTTCCTTCCTGAACAGGGAACACAAGCCGTATAGGCCTCTTCCACTTAAGTGCGTTTATACGTTTTGGAAGCCTAAGGGCATTAGCCTGCATTTTACTTAGAGCTTCCAACTTCCTCTTAGGCCACCTTTGTCCTAAGTTCTTTCCTGAGCTGCGAACACTTGCCACTTGTCGGACTTCACCTTAAGTGCGATAATACGTTTTGGAAGCACAAGGGACTGGACGGGCACTTCACTAGAGTATCCAACCTGCTTCTTGTCTGCCCTTCTTGTAAGTTCCTTCCTGGACTGTGAACACATCGCCGCAGCGGCCTCTTCACCCTGAGAGATTTGATACGTTTTGGAAGCATGAGAGCCATAGCCTGCATGTTCCTTAGCGCTTCCAGCTTGCTTATAGGCCGCCGTTGTTCTTAGTTCTTTTCTGAAAACGGCGAACACCCTGCCACTTATGAGAGTTCACCTTAAGAGCGATGATACGTTTTGCAAGTCTAAGGGACTTGCTGTGCACTTCCTTCAGTGTATCCAACTGGCCTCCAGTCCGTCTTTGTTCTAACTTCTTTCCTCAACTGGGAAAACACTGCCAGAATGCGTTTTGGTATGAAGCAGGATTTAACGTTTTGGAAACAGAAGCGCATTGGCGAGCACTTCAATCACAGTCTTCAACCTGCCTAGAATCCGCCCTTGTTCTGACACCTTTCCTCCACTGGGAAAACAGTGCCATGTGAGTGTTGGTCTTCAGTGCGTTTGGAGGTTTTGGAAGCCTAAGGAACTTCACTTGAACTTAACTCAGTGTGTGCAACAAGCTTATAGTCTGTCCATGTTCTAAGATCTTTCCTCACCTGGGAACACACTGCCAATGAGGAGACTTACCCTTCAGAGCGATTATAGCTTTTGGAAGCATATGGGACTTGGCCTGCATTTCCCTTAGAGTCTCCAACTTGCCTACAGTGTGGCCTTGTTCCAACTTCTTTCAACCACGGGGAACACACTGTCACATATGGATCTGCACTTCAGATCGGGTTTACGTTTTGGAAGCATCAGGGTCTTGACATGCACTTAACGTAGAGTATGCAACTTGCCTATAGTGCAACCAGGGTCTATCTTCTTTCCACAACTGGGAACACACTGCCATTTATGCATGTAAACCTTAAGATCGCCTTTACCTTGGGGAAGCAGAAATTTCTTTGCCTGCCCTTAACTCAGAGTATCCAACAAGCTTCTAGTCCGCCCTTGTTCTAAATTCTTTCCTTAACTGGGAACACACTGCCACTTCTGAGCCTTCTC